>NC_084617.1:1897965-2057965 GCF_033978795.1 Nerophis ophidion
GTGTGGCCCCCGGGCCTTAATTTGCCCAGGTCTGTTCTATCACACAAACCCCAAGCTGTGATTCACACACACACACACACACGCACGCACGCACGCACGCACGCACGCACGCACGCACGCACACACACACACACACACACACACACACACACACACACACACACACACACACACACACACACACACACACACACACACACACACACACACACACACACACACACACACACACACTTGTGTGAGGGGAAACCCCCGAACCTTCCTTCTGCCATCTGTCCCTGTTCAACACTACTGCAGAGAGGGCATCAAACACACACACACACACACACACACACACACACACACACACACACCCTCACACATTGGCTTTGGGAAGTTGGTGACATCATTGGTGTAGTGGATGCGCTGTGTCATCACACACACTTAAGTGCAACACCCTTACACATTTTGAACGCGATTGCATGTCTTTTGAAGTGATGGCAACATGAAGGTAGCAGCAGAACCATCAAGATGCTGGCAGGCAGACACACTCGCACACACGTGATCAATAGCTATCGATTCTCTATCTTTGGCAGCGTTTCATGTCGGTCATAAAAATGTCCACACCCGCAAAGATTGAGACAAATGGTGCACACTCACCTACAAAATAAGAGCGCGCACACACCCTTAAAACGTGCTGGACTCTGAATCCAACCCAACAATAGAGTTGTTCTGCGCATATGAATAGTGGTGAATGGGCCAAGTTCCAGAGAAGTAATAGAACGTCAGCTCACCTCTGTAGCACATGGTCAGCCACAGCAGCTGCAGCACTTGACCCCCAAACTCACACACGTCCAATCCCAGCATGCTGCCTCGCAACGTGACAACCGGGCGGGGAAGAACTGGAGAAGCCGGCAACCTCCACAGGTACCAGAAGAAGAAAAGAAAAGTCGAGCGGCGAAGAGGAGAGCATCCGCTGGAGTCTCGGGCGGGGGGGTAAAGGAAGGAGGTCAGACACGCATTGTCCTCGCAGGAGTGGAGTCAAAGAAGGGGGACACGGTCAAGGGAAGGGCTGGCGAGGCACAGGCGAGGAGGGTATCCTTGGGTGTGGATGTGAGCGAGCGAGAGGAAAAAGAGAGAGAATGGGGGAGGAGGGAGGAGGGAGAGGCAGCTTTGCACTTCTTCCTGCTGCTTCTTTGCTTGTGGCTGGCGAAAAGCAAAATAACTGCACCCAAAATTGAGAATATCTTTGTGTAATGACAGTCTGCAGCAGTGTGTGTGTGTGTGTGTGTGTGTGTGTGTGATGCTCAGACGCTGCCTATCGATCTGTAGCGGCGCACCCACCTCCCACCCCCATCCTTCACAGCGGTTCTGTCATGAGCCCAGAGACTGCAATGAGCTCATCTTTTAACCCTCCCTCTTCACACCTCATTCCCTCTCACACACTCTTTGCCTTCCCTCCCCGTGTTGCTGCCCTCTCCCTCCGTCTACACATTTGTCAACCTAGCATCTCGCTGGCCACACCCTGGTAACAACTTCCGACTCCCTGGGAATCTCTCAAACATGGCAGGGGACAAAAAAAGAAGAAGAGCGTCTCACTTGACAGGCAGATGTTCTTCTCCAGTCCCTTGTTAGACCGTCGTGCTTCACAGGATCCTGACTGACGCTGCTTTGTCTCTTCAGCATCCTCTGGAACAAAAGACAATGTTCATTTCTTTTCTCACTATTCTCACCACATTTAAAGCCCGAAATAGAAACCACTCTGGACACCATTTAGTTTAGAGTCTAGTCCATAGTGGTTCTAACATAATAGTGAGAGTCCAGTCCATAGTGGTTCTAACATAATAGTGAGAGTCCAATCCATAGTGGATCTAACATAATAGTGAGAGTCCAGTCCATAGTGCATCTAACATAATAGTGAGAGTCCAGTCCATAGTGGATCTAACATAATAGTGAGAGTCCAGTCCATAGTGGATCTAACTTAATAGTGAGAGTCCAGTCCATAGTGGATCTAACATAATAGTGAGAGAGTCCAGTCCATAGTGGATCTAACATAATAGTGTGAGAGTCCAGTCCATAGTGGATCTAACATAATAGTGAGAGTCCAGTCCATAGTGGATCTAACATAATAGTGTGAGAGTCCAGTCCATAGTGGATCTAACATAATAGTGAGAGTCCAGTCCATAGTGGATCTAACATAATAGTGAGAGTCCAGTCCATAGTGGATCTAACATAATAGTGAGAGTCCAGTCCATAGTGGATCTAACATAATAGTGAGAGTCCAGTCCATAGTGGATCTAACATAATAGTGTGAGAGTCCAGTCCATAGTGGATCTAACATAATAGTGAGAGTCCAGTCCATAGTGGATCCAACATAATAGTGAGAGTCCAGTCCATAGTGGATCTAACATAATAGTGAGAGTCCAGTCCATAGTGGATCTAACATAATAGTGAGAGTCCAGTCCATAGTGGATCTAACATAATAGTGAGAGTCCAGTCCATAGTGGATCTAACATAATAGTGAGAGTCCAGTCCATAGTGGATCTAACATAATAGTGAGAGTCCAGTCCATAGTGGATCTAACATAATAGTGAGAGTCCAGTCCATAGTGGATCCAACATAATAGTGAGAGTCCAGTCCATAGTGTATCTAACATAATAGTGAGAGTCCAGTCCATAGTGGATCTAACATAATAGTGAGAGTCCAGTCCATAGTGGGGAGTTCTCTATCCCTCTTTCCCTCTGTAGCAGCGTAAACTTTCTCCTTTGTAATATGATGTAATTTGAATACTTAAATAAACATTTTAAAAGATCTTTGTTTTTTCTGGACAATAATTTATTCAATAGGAAAACTTCCAGAATATAGTCCAGTTCCTAAAACCAGAACAACTGTGTATTATCACACTGGTTCATCTTGACAAAGGTAGCCCAGGTTGCATTTTTCACCCAAATTCACTTAAAAACCAGAATGGTACATCCTATAAAAACATCCATCCATCCATTTTCTACTGCTTGTCCCTTTAGGTCAGGGGTCGGCAACCTAAAATGTTGAAAGAGCCATATTGGACCAGATATACCAAAACAAATCTGTCTGGAGCCGCAAAAAATTAAAAGCCATATTACATACAGATAGTGTGTCATGAGATATAAACTGAATTATGAGGACTTAAAGGAAACTAAATGAGCTGAAATATAGCAACAAAATGAGGCATAATGATGCAATATGTACATACAGCTAGCCTAAATAGCATGTTAGCATCGATTAGCTTAGAGTCATGGAGGGACCAAATATGTCTGATTAGCACTCCACATAAGTCAATAACATCAACAAAACTCACCTTAGTGCATTCATGCACAACGTAAAAAATTTGGTGGACAAAACGAGAGACAAAGAAGTGGCATAAAACACGTCTTAGAAAGTCGGAGAAAGTTATACATGTAAACAAACTAGGGTGAGTTCAAGGACCGCCAAAATGAGTGGGACAAAACGGTGCTCGCCAAATACTCGAATCAGTTAAGCATGTTTAATATAAACATTGTGTTTTATAACAATTAGGGAGGTTTGTGTCATGTTTGTCCTCCTACAGAAATAGCATGTTAGCATCGATTAGCTTAAAGTCATGTAGGGACCAAATATGTGTGATTAGCACTTCACACGAGTCAATAACATCAACAAAACTCACCTTTGGGCATTCATGCACAACGTTAAAAATTTGGTGGACAAAACGAGAGAAAAAGAAGTGGCATAAAACACGTCTTAGAAAGTCGGAGAAAGTTATACATGTAAACAAACTAGGGTGAGTTCAAGGACCGCCAAAATGAGTGGGACAAAACGGCGCTCGCCAAATACTCGAATCAGTTAAGCATGTTTAATATAAACATTGTGCTTTATAGCAATTAGGGAGGTTTGTGTCATGTTTGTCCTCCTACAGAAATAGCATGTTAGCATCGATTAGCTTGCAGTCATGCAGGGACCAAATATGTCTGATCAGCACTCCACATAAGTCAATAACATCAACAAAACTCACCTTTGGGCATTCATGCACAACGTTAAAAATTTGGTGGACAAAACGAGAGACAAAGAAGTGGCATAAAACACGTCTTAGAAAGTCGGAGAAAGTTATACATGTAAACAAACTAGGGTGAGTTCAAGGACTGCCAAAATGAGTAGGACAAAACGGCGCTCGCCAAATACTCGAATCAGTGAAGCATGTTTAATATAAACATTGTGCTTTATAGCAATTAGGGAGGTTTGTGTCATGTTTGTCCTCTTACAGAAACCAAATTAAAACAAAATATATGTTTTTTCCCCTCATCATTTCCATTTTTCATATATTTTTGAAAACGCTCCAGAGAGCCCCTAGGGCGGCGCTAAAGAGCTGACCCCGGATCTAGGTATTCATTAAAAATAGAAGAGAATGGGAGAGTCTGAGCAAAAACAGACCTGGGTCTGACTCTATACACTCATTGGAATGGCAGGTGAGACCACAGCTGAGAAATATGTCCCCTTAAAAGCTCCATGTGCTCAGCCAATATCTTCAAATGGTTAACGATAATAAAACGTGAAAGTGATATAACAGCCTTTCTCTATCAATTGACCTGTCGGTGCAGCAGTGAGTCTCCCTCCTGTCTGTCTTAGAGCCAGCAGAGCGTAAAGCTATTATACTCCCATTGCTTTATGAAAATATAAATCAGAGGCAGCAGTGGTCCCGAGTGGGGGGCCCGTCTATAAAAACCTGCACCTGAACTCAGCAGTCTGGGCGCTGTCATAAAGAGCGTGTCAGTGGGAAAAAAAAAAAGGACCCCAGGGCTTAGATGTGCATTATCTCTATTTTGTTTGTCAAACAGGACACAGATGTTAAAGTAGCAACACACGCCAACGCTGCTAAGTGGACAATCAAAGTGAGACGGACAGGTAAGAGAGTTAGTCTGTGTGGGAGGAGCTTCATGCTGGACACCACAGACTGATGCAGCCCAAGCAGAAGCAACAGAACATCCTTACAAAACGTCTCCGTAACATCAATCAATGTTTATTTATATAGCCCCAAATCACAAATGTCTCAAAGGACTGCACAAATCATTACGACTACAACATCCTCAGAAGAACCCACATCACTAAAATGTGTTCCATTTTGTCCTCCAGCCACACTGAGATCATTATTCATGTGTTTGTTACGTCTCGTCTCCATTACTGTAACCTATTATTGTCATGTCTCCCCATGTCTAGCATTAAAAGATTACAGTTGGTTCAAAATGCAGCTGCTAGATTTTTGACAAGAACAAGAAAGTTTGATCATTAGATTAGATTAGATTAGATAGTACTTTATTTATTCCGTCAGGAGAGTTCCTTCAGCACAATCCCATTCAAGATCAGACAAACATTACAGGGAGACAGAACAGGATCGCTGACGGGTCTGCCGGCTTCCAGCACCCCTTACAAAAAAGCTGACATACAGGTAAACAAGGGGGGGGGGGGGGGGGGGGGGGAGAAAAAAATAGAAGATTAAAATAAAATAAAATAAAAATCGGTCTTAGCCTAGGCCCTGGAGTGGGGGTGCAAACTGAGGCCAAGGGGAAAAAACAACTCTTATGGACTGGACTCTCACACTATTATGTTAGATCCACTATGGACTGGACTCTCACACTATTATGTTAGATCCACTATGGACTGGACTCTCACTATTATGTTAGATCCACTATGGACTGGACTCTCACAATATTTTGCTAGATCCACTATGGACTGGACTCTCACTAATATGTTAGATCCACTATGGACTGGACTCTCACTCTTATGTTGAATCCACTATGGACTGGACTCTCACACTATTATGTTAGATCCACTATGGACTGGACTCTCACACTATTATGTTAGATCCACTATGGACTGGACTCTCTCACTATTATGTTAGATCCACTATGGACTGGACTCTCACACTTATGTTGAATCCACTATGGACTGGACTCTCACACTATTATGTTAGATCCACTATGGACTGGACTCTCACTCTTATGTTGAATCCACTATGGACTGGACTCTCACACTATTATGTTAGATCCACTATGGACTGGACTCTCACTCTTATGTTGAATCCACTATGGACTGGACTCTCACACTATTATGTTAGATCCACTATGGACTGGACTCTCTCACTATTATGTTAGATCCACTATGGACTGGACTCTCACTATTATGTTGGATCCACTATGGACTGGACTCTCACTATTATGTTAGATCCACTATGGACTGGACTCTCACAATATTTTGCTAGATCCACTATGGACTGGACTCTCACTAATATGTTAGATCCACTATGGACTGGACTCTCACTCTTATGTTGAATCCACTATGGACTGGACTCTCACACTATTATGTTAGATCCACTATGGACTGGACTCTCACACTATTATGTTAGATCCACTATGGACTGGACTCTCTCACTATTATGTTAGATCCACTATGGACTGGACTCTCACTATTATGTTAGATCCACTATGGACTGGACTCTCACACTATTATGTTAGATCCACTATGGACTGGACTCTCACACTATTATGTTAGATCCACTATGGACTGGACTCTCACACTATTATGTTAGATCCACTATGGACTGGACTCTCACTATTATGTTAGATCCACTATGGACTGGACTCTCACTATTATGTTAGATCCACTATGGACTGGACTCTCACACTATTATGTTAGATCCACTATGGACTGGACTCTCACTATTATGTTAGATCCACTATGGACTGGACTCACACTATTATGTTAGATCCACTATGGACTGGACTCTCACACTATTATGTTAGATCCACTATGGACTGGACTCTCACACTATTATGTTAGATCCACTATGGACTGGACTCTCACTATTATGTTAGATCCACTATGGGCTGGACTCTCACTATTATGTTAGATCCACTATGGACTGGACTCTCACTATTATGTTGGATCCACTAAGGACTGGACTCTCACTATTATGTTAGATCCACTAAGGACTGGACTCTCACTATTATGTTAGATCCACTATGGACTGGACTCTCACTATTATGTCAGATCTACTATGGACTGGACTCTCACACTATTATGTTAGATCCACTATGGACTGGACTCTCACTATTATGTTAGATCCACTACTGACTGGACTCTCACTATTATGTTAGATCCACTATGTACTGGACTCTCACACTATTATGTTAGATCCACTACTGACTGGACTCTCACACTATTATGTTAGATCCACTATGGACTGGACTCTCACACTATTATGTTAGATCCACTATGGACTGGACTCTCACACTATTATGTTAGATCCACTATGGACTGGACTCTCACACTATTATGTTAGATCCACTATGGACTGGACTGTCACTATTATGTTAGATCCACCATGGACTGGACTGTCACTATTATGTTAGATCCACTATGGACTGGACTCTCAACTATTATGTTGGATCCACTATGGACTGGACTCTCACTATTATGTTAGATCCACTATGGACTGGACTCACACTATTATGTTAGATCCACTATGGACTGGACTCTCACTATTATGTTAGATCCACTATGGACTGTACTCTCACACTATTATGTTAGATCCACTATGGACAGGACTCTCACACTATTATGTTAGATCCACTATGGACAGGACTCTCACACTATTATGTTAGATCCACTATGGACTGGACTCTCACACTATTATGTTAGATCCACTATGGACTGGACTCTCACTATTATGTTAGATCCACTATGGACTGGACTCTCACTATTATGTTAGATCCACTATGGACTGGACTCTCACACTATTATGTTAGATCCACTATGGACTGGACTCTCACTATTATGTTAGATCCACTATGGACTGGACTCACACTATTATGTTAGATCCACTATGGACTGGACTCTCACACTATTATGTTAGATCCACTATGGACTGGACTCTCACACTATTATGTTAGATCCACTATGGACTGGACTCTCACTATTATGTTAGATCCACTATGGGCTGGACTCTCACTATTATGTTAGATCCACTATGGACTGGACTCTCACTATTATGTTAGATCCACTAAGGACTGGACTCTCACTATTATGTTAGATCCACTAAGGACTGGACTCTCACTATTATGTTAGATCCACTATGGACTGGACTCTCACTATTATGTCAGATCTACTATGGACTGGACTCTCACACTATTATGTTAGATCCACTATGGACTGGACTCTCACTATTATGTTAGATCCACTACTGACTGGACTCTCACTATTATGTTAGATCCACTATGGACTGGACTCTCACACTATTATGTTAGATCCACTACTGACTGGACTCTCACACTATTATGTTAGATCCACTATGGACTGGACTCTCACACTATTATGTTAGATCCACTATGGACTGGACTCTCACACTATTATGTTAGATCCACTATGGACTGGACTCTCACTATTATGTTAGATCCACTATGGACTGGACTCTCACACTGTTATGTTAGATCCACTATGGACTGGACTCTCACTATTATGTTAGATCCACTATGGACTGGACTCACACTATTATGTTAGATCCACTATGGACTGGACTCTCACACTATTATGTTAGATCCACTATGGACTGGACTCTCACACTATTATGCTAGAACCACTAGACGTCCTCTCCAAGGTTTGTCATAGTCATTCACATTGACATCCCACTGGGTTGTGAGTTTTTCCTTGCCCTTATGTGGGATCTGAACAAAGGATGTCATTTTGGTTTGTGCAGCCCTTTGAGACAATTGTGATTTAGGACTTTATAAACAATTGTTGATTGATCGATTGATTGATATAAAAAATAGTCAGAGGGAACAATAATTAGTGCTAAAATCCATCATCTTTTCAAAGCAACATTTTCTTTCTCCAAAAAAACTCATCTAGAAATTATTTGTTTCCATTAATTGTATGCTAGCTTAGCATGTTAGCATGACAACGTTTCTGTGGAGCCAATTACTCTTAACTGCTTTGTGGAAAGAATGTTTTGGTTGCATTTTAGGAACTAAACACAATTTTAAAAAAATCGATCTGTTTGTGGGTTTAATTGTCAATAATCGCGCTAATTATTAATAGTTTTGGCTTTCATGAATGTCGGTGGGCGACCTCACCTGAGCTGGTGTTAGCGTCCTCTGACAAAGCCTGTTTCGGACTCATTATTTATTACAGCTAAGAGTACATATAACGCATTATTTTAATTCGGATGTTGTTTGGCAATTAAATGGACTTTTTGTACCGGACATTTTTTTATTTATTGTCGTAATACTTGCTGCTTTTCAATCAGGCAAATAAAGAGACACCTCTGAAGACAGACAATGATTATTATTATTATTATTATTGAAATGGCAGCACATAAACACTGAATATTTAGAACTGCTACTGCCACAAAGTGTACTTTTGGTGGAAAAAATATGTTTAAGGATTGTTTATGAATGTTGATGTGGTTTCTGTTACTTTCTGTTCAATGACATTCATGATTTAGTCCATTTAATTCTAAGCGTATTTTTACATATTCACACATCATTACTTTCTTCAAAAACATTTATTCATCATTTTTTAACTTTGGAAAGTTATATGGTTTAAAGTGATAATGATGCCCCCCAAAAAAATCATAAAAATAGATGGGAAGTCCTCAAATGCTTCTTTTGAAAATGTATTTAATAGGTGATATTCAATCTGTTGTTGTGTTCCCTGGTTTGAGTGCACATGCATGAAGGTGTGTGTTGCTGACCTGGACATCATCTTATTTCATTGACAACTTGGTCTAGTGAAGATAATGTCCTTGGTTTAAAATCAAATCAAATAAAAAACAATTCTTGAACAAAAAATAAACTGAAATTAAATTAAAAGTCTTGTCTTAAGACCCACTTTTATTCTTTGGCTTTAAACACTACGTGAGTTGTGTGGTCGTCTGTGTTTTTTATACACTTTGATTTCTATTTTACTGTTTTAATTGATTTTACCCTTTAAAATAGTTTTTAATAATATTTGTTTTTATATTTATTTATTTTTTGTTTTTATTCAGTCATTGGTGGAGCATAATATATATATATATATTTTTTTTTAATATTATTTAATTTTTATTTTTTTTTACAATTGTTTATAACATGGCAGTGCAGCACTTTGGAAACGTTATTGTTGTTTAAATGTGCTACATAAATAAAGTGGATTGGATAAAAAAGTTACAGAAGTGAAGATAATGCCCTTGCTTTAAAATCAAATCAAATAAACAATTCCTGAACAAAAAATAAACTGAAATTAAATTAAAAGTCTCGTCTTAAGACCCACTTTTATTCTTTGGCTTTTAACACTACGTGAGTTGTGTGGTCCTCTGTGTTTTTTATACACTTTGATTTCTATTTTACTGTTTTAATTGATTTTACCCTTTAAAATAGTTTTTAATCATATTTGTTTTTATATTTTTTTATTGGTTTTATATTTATTTATTTTTTGTTTTTATTCAGTCATTGGTGGAGCATAATATATCTATATATATATTTTTTTATATTATTTTTTTAAATTTTTTTTTACAATTGTTTTTAACATGGCTGTGCAGCACTTTGGAAACGTTATTGTTGTTTAAATGTGCTATATAAATAAAGTGGATTGGATAAAAAAGTTACAGAAGTGAAGATAATGTCCTTGCTTTAAAATCAAATCAAATTAACAATTCTTGAACAAAAAAATAAACTGAAATTAAATTTAAAAAAAAGTTACAGAGACTTGTAATGAATAAAAATGAGTCCAATTAAGTGTTGAAGGATAGTAGTGTTGTGTGAATGAGTGTAAACGGGGGTGGAGGGAGTTGTTTTAGGTTGGTGCACTGACTGTAAGAGTATCTTGTGTATTTTATGTTGATGTAATAATAAAAATAAAAACACTTGATATTTATTACTGTCAATTACTACAAAGTAATCTTTATATAAACGATATTTGCAAAGTTACAAAAGACTTGAAGTTACTTTTATTTGCAGACGACACAACTGCTTTCTGTTCAGGAGAGAACACACAGAAGATAATACAAATAATAACGGAAGAAATGAATAAATTCAAAAAATGGTTTGATAAAAACAGACTATCCTTGAATCTAAAATAATGCTATTTTGTAACAGTAGAAAAGAGCATCAGACACCAATACAAATAGATGGAATAGACATCGAAAGGGTAAAAGAAACCAGATTTTTGGGAGTATTAATAGATGATAAAATGAACTGGAAATCTCATATCCAAAACATACAACATAAGGTGGCAAAAAATATTTCAATAATGAATAAAGCAAAATACGTCCTGGGCCAAAAATGACTTTCTATTCTCTACTGCTGGCTAGTGTTACATATCTGAGTTTTTGTGCAGAAATATGGGGAAACAACTACAAATGTGCGCTACATTCCTTAACTGTGTTACAAAAAAGATGGATTAGAATAATCCACAATGTTGGATATAGAGAACATACAAACACTTTATTTATTGCGTCAAAAATATTAAAGCTCGATGACTTGATAAAATTGCAAACAGCTAAATTGATGTCCAAAGTAAATTATAACCTGCTAGCAAAGAATGTACAACAATTCTTCTCAACTAAAGAACAGAAATATAACCTTAGAGGAAAATCTAACTTAAAACATTTGTATGCACGTACAACACTTAAAACTTTTAGCATATCAGTATGTGGAATTAAATGATGGAATGGATTAAGTAAAGAAGTTAAACATTGTACTGATATGATCCAGTTTAAGAGGATGTTTATATTAATAGTGCTTACAAAGTAAATTATGAGAAACACTTTCAAACTTATTGAAAATAAGATATTCTTCATCTTAGTATGTTAATAATGACTGAAATAATTAAGTACATGTTAGAAAACTGCTGTGTTAATCACTCATAGATGTCATTTTGCTGGAAAGAAGGTCAGTGAATGAATGTTTATATTGTGGGCGCTCTGAAGTGGAAAAGATGTAGGATTAAATAAGCTTTTCTTCTTCCGACTCCTTTTCGGACATGATGTATTGTGTATTGCGAAATGATGAGTTTAACTGATGTATAATGTTGTATGTACGTCATCTTCCAAATAAACTAAGAAAAGAAACGTCCCCATTATTCAACACTTTAATCAAATTATTCCCACACAATTATATTTGGGGGACTATTTACTGACCCCTAGTGGAGACTGTGGGCAGTGCTGCATTGTAACCACCAGGCCTAGTTGGAGCATTCACTCATTGGTCTTTGTAAAGATGAGTGGCACCCTGCTGGCATGCTTCACCTGCATCAATAACCAGAGTGAAGAGCACACCTGTGGTGTCTCCTGCAGTCACGTGTGCTGTCTGGCAGCAGCAATTAAAGTGCAATGTGGCCATAAAGGGAGAGTCTGCAGCAATACTCGGGTTTAAATGCCCTGAAAGAAAAGCCCTGCTTTTACTGCACCCACAGCAGCCTCAACTGCTAAGGATGGATTCACTCCGTTTGTTCGCCTCCGATTCTGAACCGCCAACACAGACCAATCACTTACAATATATCTTCTTTTATTTCACTAATCCAGTGATTACAAAACAAAGTAATGGGCTTTATTTATCAACAGATGTGTAAAAACAAATAAGGTAACACTGATCAATGACCAACTGCAGGGTTTACTTAACAGAATAAAAATAGAACACCTTCATACCTTTACTGTGCGACGTATGGATTCTCTTCAGTAGTAGTCACAGTGCAAACATCTCTTGGTGATAAAACATAATAAAAGTCAACACATATTCACCATTAAAGTTGTTTTTCAGGAAGAATTATGGGAAATACGAATACATGTTTAATCTTCTACCTTTCTTTAAAAACACACCTGACAAACAGCTTTAAGTTACAAGGTATAAACCCAAATCCTCTCTCCTGGGAACATTCGGTTAAAACAAGTATTGGACAACAGGAATAAATAACAGCATTCTTTCAGTGCAAAATAACAGTGGGTGGACAGAAGGGAAGGACGAAAATAACTGGTCAGTTCATGCGGGGACAAAAGAAGACTTTTCAGTACCGTCCGACTGGGGAAAGTTCAAATGAACAAAGTGCACACAAACCTCTGCATGGCCGCTACAGATCAACTTGGAGAGAAGAGCGAGGTCTTCCTGAAAATGTTGGGACCACCTGAGCAAACAACACAGGTGTGCATCGGATGGAGTCATCAGTCTTCACTCAGGCTGCAGGCTAGACGTCCCGCTGAGGCTCTTTGGTGATGGGTTTGGTTGTCATGGTGATCTTCTGTGAACCCACACCTTAGGCACTTGTGATAGAAGCCGGAGAACCGGAATGCTTTATGGCACTGTTTTTGAAGTGTGTGTGTGTGTGTGTGTGTGTGTGTGTTTGTGTGTGTGTGTGTGTGTGTATGCACTATGTCTGGGCCAGCTGAAGTTCCTCCAGTCCGTGTTTTCCCAGGTGATATCTGGCCAAATCTTTCCTGGTCACCAATCCGACCACCTTGCAGATGACGGAACAACAAGATATCAGAACAACAATCGGCCCATTGAATGTGAACATCCATCCATTTTCTACTGCTTGTCCCTCCCGGGATGGTGGAAGGTGCTGGTTAATGTCTTTGGAGGTGGGAGGGGCCTATCCCCAGGTTAATGTCTTTGGAGGTGGGAGGGGCCTATCCCCAGGTTAATGTCGTTGGAGGTGGGAGGGGCCTATCCCCAGGTTAATGTCTTTGGAGGTGGGAGGAAGCCGGAGTACCCGGAGGGAACCAGTGACGTATAAAAAGCGAGGTCTATAATAAATGGGACTAATAAAGGGGAACTTCCACTTTTTTTTTTTTTTTGCCTGTCAATCACAATCCTTATGAGAGACAACAACACGTCTTTTTAATGCAGTGTAACTAGTAAATAAAAGTCCACTTACAATGACGTCATCGTGTCTATTCTGACCATAAAAGCTGATAAATAAACGCCCAAAAAGCGCCGACAAATTGACATTTCTTGACCTGACTATTAATCAAGTATTAGTGAGAAGTCCTTAACATTAGAGCAGGGGTCGGGAACCTTTTTGGCTGAGAGAGCCAAGAAGCCAAATATTTTAAAATGTATTTCCGTGAGAGCCATTAAAAATATATATTTTTTTTTACACTGAACACAACTAATCACATGCATTTTTAAGTAAAACCAAAATTTCTAGAGTATAATAAGTCTGTTATTCTCTGTAATAACATTGTTATTCTGAAGCTAACTGTGGAGGGGGTGTGGCCTGCGGGCCTGCAGCGAAGCAGGGTGTTGCCAGGACCGGCCTCGAAATCAGCGACAGGTGCATAGTCGGCCCACTCGGGCTTTGTTATCTAATCACCTGTCGCTCTGTTATAAGCAGCAGCCAGGAAGAGAGACGGGGTTGGGGCTGGAGCCAGAGCGAGAACGAAAGAGAAAAAGACAATTGCTGGAAAGCAACTGAGAGACTTATTGAAAAATAAAACAATATTGTAACCCTGAAACAGGCTCTCATGTCGGTGCTTGGTGGTCTGAAGAACCCCCAGGAGGACAAGCCCCACACTAACCAATAATAAATAAATAACTTCTTACCATTAACGTAACTTCTTGAACAGGTGCGGTAGAAAACGGATGGATGGATTAAAATGCACGAGAATGTTTTATATTCTGAACGTTACTTTTAACACTGTGATTACCAGCAAAATTATTCATAATTATCGTGTTAAGCAAAGTCAGCTAAAATGTATCTGAGAGCCAGATGCAGTCATCAAAAGAGCCACATCTGGCTCTAGAACCATAGGTTCCCTACCTTTGCGTTAGAGCGTAACAAAACTACTAGTGGCACATCGTGGTAACATTAACATTAACATCAGAAACCGGACACACATTTTGTCTTTCAGCGCCAATGTCAGAATAATTGTATAAAAGTTATGACAAAACCTTCTCTTCAAATGAGTTCCCGGCGCACGGACAAAAGCTGTCTTTGATCTTACTAAGCAAAAGGCTTGTAGAACTCCACTTTGTACGAAGGGAAACGACATGAAGGTGTCGGTTTCTTTGATCTATTGTAATCCACAGGAAGATCTTGTCTTGACCCGAGATCTACAAAGCGGAGAGGAAGCAGGACCTGACGCAAGCTCCAGGCATCTTTTCTTTGAACTGTTTTGTGACCAAGGGCAACGGCTGTTTACAACCCCATTTCCCCTTAAAATAGATGTTGCCATGTAATCAGAGAAGTCCAAATAAAAGAGGAGGCGTACAATCCTTTCGTCACAGTACAAGGGTACAGGGGTACGCGCTCTTCTCATGGAGCTAAACTGAATCCTGTCTTTGTTTAATTCCTTGCTTCTTGTCTGTTTAATAAATGTCATCGGTGTTTGAACCTGATAGCCTCGTTCTCCCGGTAGGGATTTTACCATCTACGGTCCGTAATATCATCAAAAGAAATCCCTGCATGTAAGCCATGATATTACGGACCTTCGATCCCTCAGGTGGTACTGCATCATAAAGCGACATGAGTGGGTAATGGATATCACCACATGGACTCATGGACACTTTGAAAAGTGTTTACTTTTACGTCTTAAGTCTGCTTTGAGAGAGTAAAGATGGAAGTCAGTTGGTCGACTGTACCAGCCAGATTCTGTCCGGAAAAGCAACCAAAATGGCTTCTTGTGGATTAGGAGGAGTCTTGTCACAGCTTCAACCCTCTGGCGACAGGAATCCAGTTGCCTTTATCTCTTGTAGCAAGTCTGATACAGATCGTAGATATGCTGACATCGGGAAGGAGGTTGTCACATGAGCATGTGACTTACCTTCCGGGCCTACACGTTCAAATCCACACTGACCAAAAACCACTGATCGCCTCCTGAGCTCAAGGGCACCGGACCGTGTTCCACCTGGAGTGTTTCTTGTACACGGTGGTGCTCGTGCCGGGGAAACATGTGATGACAGCAGGTGCTCTAGACTAGACCAAGAGACAACAACAGACCAGGACAGCCCAGTCCGGAATGAGGTCATAGCTCAGGTCAATGAGGTGGTGCAGAACCTCCCAGCTTCACCAGAGAAACTGCTGCAACTAAAGAAGGCTCAGTGTGCAGGAAGCTGTCCTCTCATTCATCCATCCATCTTCTTCCGCTTATTTGAGGTTGGGTCGCGGGGGCAGCAGCCTAAGCAGAGAAGCCCAGACTTCCCTCTCCCCAGCCACTTGGTCCAGCTCCTCCCTTAGCGTTCCCAGGCCAGCCGGGAGACATAGTCTTCCCAACGTGTCCTGGGTCTTCCCCGTGGCCTCCTACCGGTCGGACGTGCCCTAAACACCTCCCTAGGGAGGCGTTCGGGTGGCATTCTGACCAGATGCCTGAACCACCTCATCTGGCTCCTCTCCATGTGGCCAATTCAGGATAATGTAATTGATTTCGATCCATTTGCTATTGGAGATACAAGTGTTTGGAGTTAAGAGCTCTGTCAGAGACAATAAAGCTCCTAAGTACTGAATTTGAAAATGTATTTCATGACCAAAACTACACTTTGCCAGAACACTTTCTAACATCATGAAGTTGTGCTGGAATACTTTATAAGAACAAAAATGGGTTATACTTGTTGATGGGTCATAATTGTATACTGATTTTCTACCTTCAAGGTACTCAAAGCACTTTGACACTATTTCCACATTCACACACACATTCACACACACATTCACACACTGATGGCGGGAGCTGCCATGCAAGGCCCTAACCACTACCAATCAGGAGCAAGGGTGAAGTGTCTTGCCCGAGCACAAAATGGACGTGACGAGGTTGGTAAAAGGTGGGGATCGAATTGGGAACCCTCAGGTTGTTGGCACGGCCACTCTTCCAACTGCGCCACGCCGTATAAATACAAACCCCGTTTACATATGAGTTGGGAAATTGTGTTAGATGTAAATATAAACAGAATACAATGATTTGCAAATCCTTTTCAAGCCATATTCAGTTGAATATGCTACAAAGATGTTCAAACTCATAAACATTTTTTTTTTTTTGGGAAAATAATAATTAACTTAGAATTTCATGGCTGTAACATGTGCCAAAGTAGTTGGGAAAGGGCATGTTCACCACTGTGTTACATCACCTTTTCTTTTAACAACACTCAATAAACGTTTGGGAACTGAGGAAACTAATAGTTGAAGCTTTGAAAGTGGAATTCTTTCCCATTCTTGTTTTATGTAGAGCTTCAGTCCTTCAACTGTCGTATTTTACGCTTCATAATGTGCCACACATTTTCGATAGGAGACAGGTCTGGACTGCAGGCGGGCCAGGAAAGTACCCGCACTGTTTTATAACGAAGCCACGCTGTTGTAACACGTGCTGAATGAGGCTTGGCATTGTCTTGCTGAAATAAGCAGGGGCGTCCATGAAAAAGATGGCGCTTAGATGATAGCATATGTTGTTCCAAAACCTGTATGTACCTTTCAGCATTAATGGTGCCTTCACAGATGTGTAAGTTACCCATGCCTTGGGCACTAATGCACCCCCATACCATCACACATGCTGGCTTTTGAATTTTGCGTCGATAACAGTCTGGATGGTTTGCTTCCCCTTTGGTCCGGATGACACGATGTCGATATTTCCAAAAACAATTTGAAATGTGGGGCTTCACGGTGGCAGAGGGGTTAGTGCGTCTGCCTCACAATACGAAGGTCCTGCAGTCCTGGGTTCAAATCCAGGCTCGGGATCTTTCTGTGTGGAGTTTGCATGTTCTCCCCGTGAATGCGTGGGTTCCCTCCGGGTACTCCGGCTTCCTCCCACTTCCAAAGACATGCACCTGGGGATAGGTTGATTGGCAACACTAAATTGGCCCTACTGTGTGAATGTGAGTGTGAATGTTGTCTGTCTATCTGTGTTGGCCCTGCGATGAGGTGGCGACTTGTCCAGGGTGTACCCTGCCTTCCGCCCGATTGTAGCTGAGATAGGCGCCAGCGCCCCCCGCGACCCCGAAAGGGAATAAGCGGTAGAAAATGGATGGATGGATGGAATTTGAAATGTGGACTCGTCAGACCACAGAACACTTTTCCACTTTGCATCAGTCCATCTTAGATGATCTCGGGCCCAGAGAAGCTGGCAGCGTTTCTGGATGTTGTTGATAAATGGCTTTCGTTTTGCAGGGTAGAGCTTTAACTTGCACTTACAGATGTAGCGACCAACTGTATTTAGTGACAGTGGTTTTCTGAAGTGTTCCTGAGCCCATGTGGTGATATCCTTTAGAGATTGATGTCGGTTTTTGATACAGTGCCGTCTGAGGGATCAAAGGTCACGGTCATTCAATGTTGGTTTCCGGCCATGCCGCTTACGTGGAGTGATTTCTCCAGATTCTCTGAACCTTTTGATGATATTATGGAGCGTAGATGTTGAAATCCCTAAATTTCTTGCAATTGCACTTTGAGAAAGGTTGTTCTTAAACTGTTTGACTATTTGCTCACGCAGTTGTGGACAAAGGGGTGTACCTCGCCCCATCCTTTCTTGTGAAAGACTGGGAAACTGTTTTTATACCCAATCATGGCACCCACCTGTTCCCAATTAGCCTGCACACCTGTGGGATGTTCCAAATAAGTGTTTGATGAGCATTTCTCAATTTTATCAGTATTTATTGCCACCTTTCTCAACTTCTTTGTCACGTGTTGCTGGCATCAAATTCTAAAGTTATTTGCAAAAACAAAATGTTTATGAGTTTGAACATGAAATATGTTGTCTTTGTAGCATATTCAACTGAATATGGCTTGAAAAAGATTTGCAAATCATTGTATTCTGTTTATATTTACATCTAACACAATTTCCCAACTCATATGGAAACAGAGTTTGAAATATGCCACTATAATTATTTGATAACTCTGTTAATATAAACAAGTAACACCGCAATATTATTCAATTATTACTACGTATGTCTCGCTCGAGGGCTATTGTGTGCTTAGCTGTTGCGTAGCTGCTAGCTCGCTGTGTTTACCTTTTGTGAATGACTTGACTGCAAAGTTACGTCTTATCGCCATCATTCCAAAACGTACGGTATGAAACAACGCTTATTGTTTGTCGACGTGTAAATATTGCCATACTTTTGTTCTACGTTGACAATGGTGCGGACACGTTTGTTACTGGATACTTCCTGCCTCGGAGACCGTGCATGTAAAAGATAAATGGCTTGTACTTGTATCGAGCTTCTCCACCTTCAAAGTACTCAAAGCGCTTTGACACTACTTCCACATTCACACACTGATGGCGGGAGCTGCCATGCGAGGCCCTGACCACTAACCACAGGCCATCAGGAGCAGGGGGGAAGTGTCTTGCTCAAGGACACAACGGACCTGACAGGGTTGGTAGAAGGTGGGGATTGAGCCAGGAACCCTCCTGACTGCGCCACGCCCTCCCCAAAGAGACAGTAATGCACCCTTACCCGGTTCTCGTCGTCCACCACCACCAGGTGCCTGAGGCCAAGCGCTCTGACGAGCTTAAACACACGAGGAAGGGATGTATCCTGGCGGGAAAATAAATAAATAAAAATATCCCAAGTCCTGCATTAAAGTGAAGAGTGGCAGACATGCCATACCTGCGGGACGGTGTAGGGCGTGGCGGTCATAAACTCGGAGAGATCCATCATACACTCCCGCTCATCCTGCGACACGTGGATGCTCTGAATGGGGGGGAAGCGGGGGTAGGCGTCCCTGAAGTCCTTCAGCTGGAGTTTCCTCTGGCTCAGGCGAGAGCGCGCCAGCTCCACAAACACCTGCCAGCACACAGCCAGTGGATTACACACTTTCATGCCGCTCTTAAATTGGGGCCCGGCAGCCCGTGAGCTGTCACCGACCTTGTGCTTGAGGAGAACGATGAGCTGGGAGCGTAGAATGAGGCCGCAGAGCTTGGCTGGCTGAAAAGCAGAACCATGGAGAGGATCAGCAGTCAGCACCTTCCAGGTGTCTGTTCCACTCATCTCTTCACATTTCTGGATGTTCTCCTGCTGGCCCAACTATGGACTGGACTCTCACTATTATGTTAGATCCACTATGGACTGGACTCTCACTATTATGTTAGATCCACTATGGACTGGACTCTCACTATTATGTTAGATCCACTATGGACTGGACTCTCACTATTATGTTAGATCCACTATGGACTGGACTCTCACTATTATGTTAGATCCACTATGGACTGGACTCTCACTATTATGTTAGATCCACTATGGACTGGACTCTCACTATTATGTTAGATCCACTATGGACTGGACTCTCACTATTATGTTAGATCCACTATGGACTGGACTCTCTCACTATTATGTTGGATCCACTATGGACTGGACTTTCACTATCATGTTAGATCCACTATGGACTGGACTCTCACTATTATGTTAGACCACCCTATGGACTGGACACTCACTATTATGTTAGATCCACTATGGACTAGACTCTCACTATTATGTTAGATCCACTATGGACTGGACTCTCACTATTATGTTAGATCCACTATGGACTGGACTCTCTATTATGTTAGATCCACTATGGACTAGACTCTCACTATTATGTTAGATCCACTATGGACTGGACTCTTACTATTATGTTAGATCCACTATGGACTGGACTCTCTCACTATTATGTTGGATCCACTATGGACTGGACTCTCACTATTATGTTAGATCCACTATGGACTGGACTCTCACTATTATGTTAGATCCACTATGGACTGGACTCTCACTATTATGTTGGATCCACTATGGACTGGACTCTCACTATTATGTTAGACCCACTATGGACTGGACTCTCACTATTATGTTAAATCCACTATGGACTGGACTCTCATTATTATGTTAGATCCACTATGGACTGGACTCTCACTATTATGTTAGACCCACTATGGACTGGACTCTCACTATTACGTTGGATCCACTATGGACTGGACTCTCACTATTACGTTGGATCCACTATGGACTGGACTCTCACAATATTATGTTAGATCCACTATGGACTGGACTCTCACTATTATGTTAGATCCACTATGGACTGGACTCTCACACTATTATGTTAGATCCACTATGGACTGGACTCTCACTATTATGTTAGATCCACTATGGACTGGACTCTCACTATTACGTTGGATCCACTATGGACTGGACTCTCACTATTACGTTGGATCCACTATGGACTGGACTCTCACAATATTATGTTAGATCCACTATGGACTGGACACTCACTATTATGTTAGATCCACTATGGACTGGACTCTCACTATTACGTTGGATCCACTATGGACTGGACTCTCACACTATTATGTTAGATCCACTATGGACTGGACTCTCACACTATTATGTTAGATCCACTATGGACTGGACTCTCACTATTATGTTAGATCCACTATGGACTGGACTCTCACTATTATGTTAGATCCACTATCGACTGGACTCTCACAATATTATGTTAGATCCACTATGGACTGGACTCTCACTATTATGTTAGATCCACTATGGACTGGACTCTCACTATTATGTTCGATCCACTATAGACTGGACTCTCACTATTATGTTAGATCCACTATGGACTGGACTCTCACAATATTTTGCTAGACCCACTCGACATCATTGCATCGGTTGCCCTACAACTGCGGTCCCCTCCAAGGTTTCTCATTGTCCCATTAGGTTGAGTTTTTCTTTGCCCTGATGTGGGATCTGAGCTGAGGATGTGGTTGTGGCTTGTGCAGCCCTTTGAGACATGTATAAGTATACATTGATTGATTGAGTGAAAATAGCAGCATGTTTAGGTTCAGACGTACAGTAAGTCATCTCTTCGCGTGTTTAAAGTGTTGAGCTTGGAAAAGACATCTGCGTTTGTGTCGTGTACATGCATACGCTAAGTGGAGAGTTTTGGATTTGGAGGTCTAAACGCAGAGATAAGAATGCCTTTATTAAGTACCGTGTTGGTGTGGACACGGCTTAAGTGAATCAACTCTACGAAACCCAATGTTGTGCGGTACAATACCTCTTCACTGGGGGCTCCTTGCACCACCACAGGGAAGCCGTTGTGATTGGTGGATGTGTTGCTCAGGGTGTCAACAATAGTTCCCACCTTCTCTACTTTGTTCAGACAGGTGACGGGGGAACTCATCACTTCTCTAGATGGCAGGGACGAAGAGGAGCGTGAGGATGAAGGAAAAGGGAAATGGACTGCGGCCTGCTTACCTGGCTGTCAGCCAGTGTGAGGTGGCAGGAGCCTCCCAGTGCAGGAAGGGGATGCTCTGCAGCTTGATGTGGATGTCGTACAGGCCCTGAAGAAAGAAGGCGTATCATTCTGACAGGAAAACCAGCTGCTGCTTTACTCACCTCCACAAAGTAGTCCCCGACAATCTTTGCTGTCATCAAGACAAGCATGATGGGAAGACCGTATGTGACGTTTCCTGTAGCCTCCACCAGGATGACGGTCAGACTGAGGGTCATCCTCACAATGCCCCCTGTCGACACCACAACACATCCTCTTACTTGTGCCACCACCACACATGAAGGCATTAGGAGTGCAGCTTATATTTCCAATTGACGTACCTAACTGAGCAGCAGCTCCAATCAAGGCATATTTACCAGGATCAGCCCAGATCTAAACAAACAGAACAATAATAATATATATTTATATATATATATGTATATAATATACTATTTCCCATAGGTATATTTGTGTAGGAGTTGTTGTTTTTGGGGAGGTCAAAATCTCATCACCTAATTTGCATAATTGACAAAGAATTTTTGAAAAAATGCACAGCAAATATACTACGCCTTTTTGCTCGATTCATTATTGTTTGCTTGGTTTCTTTAGGCTGCAAAGAAACAAGAATCTTACGTCCTACGTGTGTCAACATTTTGCACGGTCATAAATAAAAATATTAGACGTATTGTCTGTTTAGCAACGTTGTTTTACAACTTTAAAAAGGTGCTGGATGACTTGAGGCAGACCTGGGCAATTATTTTGACTTGGGGCAACACATTTAGAGAAAAAAAATGTGTCTGCGGGCCGTTATATCTATTGTTGGGAACATTAATACAAAACCTGACAATGTGAAGTGAAGTGAATTATATTTATATAGCGCTTTTCTCTAGTGACTCAAAGCGCTTTACATAATGAAACCCAATATCTAAGTTCCATTTAAACCAGTGTGGGTGGCACTGGGAGCAGGGGGGTAAAGTGTCTTGCCCAAGGACACAACGGCAGTGACTAGGATGGCGGAAGCGGGGTCGAACTTGCAACCCTCAAGTTGCAAGTTGAGGGTTGCACGTTAAGACAGGCTGCTTTAAAAAATTAATGGAATTGTAAATTTTTTTACTGAATGAGATACACAGAATGTACATGAAAATAAAAAATGTTACAATATTAACTATGAAGGATAAAACACTGAATATTGACATTATATGAACGTCACAGGCCCTGTCCATCCACATATTTTATAATCAACAATGCAACAAACAGCCAAATATAAATGTGAAGGATAAAAAAAAACACAGACAATCTGATACATTTAAAATATCACTAAGCTTTACAACTTCGTTGTAAAAATCTCCTTCCACGTCTGTCCCTGACACCCACATTTCACACTCTGTGGAAACACTCCCCACCCACACTGTTTGGTGCCTCCTCTGACCTCCTGTGACTTACATGACCATAGTAACTAACTAGATGACCATAGTAACTCATGAGATGATCATAGTAACTAATTAGTTAGTTGTTTTTTTAAAGGACTTTATAAATAAAGTTGGTATGGTATAGTAAAGCCCAGTCAGGGTTTATTTTGAAGGGAAATTTGCCAGCGAGCACACTAGTCAGAGTTTCCTCACTCATCTTTGCACCGATTTATGCATTGACCGTTAAGCAACCTTACAGGAAACCATCAGCGATAAATATAAAAGACGGTAAGGTGTAAATAAAATGTGTGTATAATTTGCATATGTATATGATTAAAGCAGAATTTTTAACAGCCCTAATTCCTACTTTAAAACACAAGTTAAAGTCCTACTGAAAGCCACTACTAGCGACCACACAGTCTGATAGTTTATATATCAATGATGAAATATTAACATTGCAACACATGCCAATACGGCCGCTTTAGTTTACTAAATTGCAATTTTAAATTTCGCGCTGAAATATCCTGCTGAAACATCTCGGTATGATGACGTGTGCGCGTGATGTCACGGATTGTAGAGAACATTTTGTTCCAGCATCGTGGGCCAGCTAACAATCGTCTGTTTTGATCGCAAAATTCCACAGTATTCTGGACTTCTGTGGTGGTTAATTTTTTTGCAATTTGTTCAATGAATAATGGAGACTTCAAAGAAGAAAGCTGTAGGTGGGAAGCGGTGTATTGCGGCCGGCTTTAGCAACACAAACACAGCCAGTGTTTTATTGTTTACATTCCCGAAAGATGACAGTCAAGCTTTACTATGGAACAAAGATGTCAAGCGAACACGGTTGGATTGGACCACACACACAAAGTACAATTATGTGTATTAATAAAAAACATTTTACCATTTTGCATTCTGAAGGCGATATATGTCATGTGCTACTGCAGCATTAATATCAGTAGCGTCCTCGACCGTTACCGTCAGGTTAAAAGCGGTATGGCGCTATCCCTTGTTGCGGTTGGGCCTGGCCGAGTGGGCCTGCCACCCTCACGGCTGGCACGGCACCTCTCACAGCATCTTCCCTATCTGAATCGCTCCCACTGCCCTCAAGACCTTTTTTTTAATTTTCTTTTTTTTTCTATTCCTTCACTCTCGCTTTCCTCATCCACGAATCTTTCATCCTCGCTCAAATTAATGGGGAATTCGTCGCTTTCTCGGTCCAAATCGCTCTGGCTGCTGGTGGCCATGACTGTAAACAATGTTCAGATGTGAGGAGCTCCACGACCCGTGACATCACGCGCACATCGTCTGCTACTTCCGGTACAGGCAAGGCTTTTTTATTAACGACCAAAAGTTGCAAACTTTATCGTGGATGTTCTCTACTAAATCCTTTCAGCAGAAATATGGCAATATCGCAAAATGATGAAGTATGACACATAGAATGGACCTGCTATCCCCGTTTAAATAAGAACATCTCATTTCAGTAGGCCTTTAAAAGACAACCTTGTACGACGGGAGCTGGAGACTTACCGATCCAGTGGCGGAAATGGTGGCCAGGAGAATTCCACAAAGTCGTCCCCAGGCTGCTCCTATGAGCAGAGATGGGATGAAGACTCCAGCAGACACAGCCAGGCCGTATGTCCAACAGGCCAGGAAGAAATATGTCAGCGTGAACACGCCCAGTGTCAGAGGGTTGTAGGATCCTTTCAAAGACAAACAGCAATTTTGACTATGATTGATCACATATAGAAATATACAACAAAGAGTGAAATGACGCTGATATTCATGCAGTCTGCCTTGCACGCCGACATACCTGGCTGGTTGTGGAAGAGGCTGCGGACACTTCTCTCCGGAGTGTTGAAGAAGGCTGTTGCCATGGAGTTATACTCCCCATCTGCACAGAACAACTGCAGGCACACACAGGAAATGTGACCAGGCTAAAAGAGGAAGATACATTTCTCTATGTGCCCTTTTAAAAGCTAACAAAGATGCAGTGTCATGTGACCGCAGGAATTGGCCTTCAGCTCCTCATTGCTCAGTTTAAACGCAACATTTTGTCTGACACAAAGTGCAACCACTCAAATGAGGAATACACACTCTGATGTGTTTGTTTGCTTCCAAAAGGGTCCCAGCCAGGAAAATGTAGTAAATATGAGAACTGCAACTTGGAGTCAGTCATTGTCTGAACTAGTGTTGTGCCCACACCAATATTTCAAATCTATCATAGTGATGTTGTAGTAATTACAACACTGTGGGGCGGTATAGCTCGGTTGGTAGAGTGTCCGTGCCAGCAACTTGAGGGGTGCAGGTTCGATTCCCGCTTCCGCCATCCTAGTCACTGCCGTTGTGTCCTTGGGCAAGACACTTTACCCACCTGCTCCCAGTGCCACCCACACTGCTTTAAATGGAACTTAGATATTGGGTTTCACTATGTAGGAGCGGCATGGTGTAGTGGGTAGAGCGGCCGTGCCAGAAACCTGGCATGGCTTCCCACCTATTGACATCCAAGTCGCTGCCGTTGTGTCCTTGGGCTGGACACCTCACCCTTGCCCCCGGTGCCGCTCACACCGGTGAATGAATGATGAATGAATGATTGGTGGTGGTCGGAGGGGCCGTAGGCGCAAACTGGCAGCCACGCTTCCGTCAGTCTACCCCAGGGCAGCTGTGGCTACAAATGTAGCTTACCACCACCAGGTGTGAATGAATGATGGGTTCCCACTTCTCTGTGAGCGCTTTGAGTATCTAACAATAGAAAAGCGCGATATAAATCTAATCCATTATTATTATTATTATTATGTAAAGCGCTTTGAGTCACTAGAGAAAAGCGCTATATAAATATAAATGGGTTGTACTTGTATAGCGCTTTTTTACCTTCAAGGTACTCAAAGCGCTTTGACACTACTTCCACATTTTACCCATTCACACACACATTCACACACTGATGGAGGGAGCTGCCATGCAAGGCGCCAACCAGCACCCATCAGGAGCAAGTGTCTTGCTCAGGACACAACAGACGTGACGAGGTTGGTACTAGGTGGGGCTTGAACCAGGGCCCCTCGGGTTGCGCACGGCCACTCTCCCACTGCGCCACGCCGTCCTTATATAATTCACTTCACTTCACTACGGACAGACATTAGCCGCTAGCCCCTCTTCCCGGGGGCGTTCTGCATGACTCGACAGGTGGGGGTACTATTTAGAGGCGGTATATCTTCCTGTGTGGAGTTTGCATGTTCTCCCCGTGAATGCGTGGGTTCCCTCCGGGTACTCCGGCTTCCTCCCACCTCCAAAGACATGCACCTGGGGATAGGCCCCTCCCACCTCCAAAGACATGCACCTGGGGATAGGCCCCTCCCACCTCCAAAGACATGCACCTGGGGATAGGCCCCTCCCACCTCCAAAGACATGCACCTGGGGATAGGTTGATTGGCAACACTAAATGGTCCCTAGTGTGTGAATGTGAATGTTGTCTGTCTATCTGTGTTGGCCCTGTGATGAGGTGGCGACTTGTCCAGGGTGTACCCTGCCTTCCGCCCGATTGTAGCTGAGATAGGCGCCAGCACCCCCCGCGACCCCGGAAGGGAATAAGCGGTAGAAAATGGATGGATGGATAGTAACAAATATGATTCATTAGTATGGCGGTACTATACCAATACCGTACAACCCTAGTCCGAACTGAATGTGTGTTGGTACCTGCAGAGGGTACTCCTCCGTGTGCTCTGGCCCAAGAGGCTGACAGTCATCGGAGAAGTAAATCATGGTGAAGGACACCGTCGCAGTCACAGCAGCCACCAACATGGCCTCCATCACTTGCAGACAAGGTCGATGGACGTACCTGATGCACACACAGCAGGATGTTTTCACATCACAGCAATAATGATAAAATGCTTTATTTTCAAAAAGCACTTTACATTGAGGAAACAACCACAAAGTGCTACAGTGTATTACAAAAAAAAGGTAATAAAAATAAAATAAAATAAAAAGGAAAATTCTGGAAATTTTTCCTAACTTGTCGGAGAGCACACAATTCCTGAAAAGGCTGAATATTTTGAAGTTGAAACATTTGAAAGAGTTGTGGAATTTTGAAACATTTGCCATTCATTTCAATGGGAATTCCGGGAAAAGAGGGATTTTTTTTTAAATTGTAAAAATGGGCTTCACGGTGGCAGAGGGGTTAGTGCGTCTGCCTCACAATACGAAGGTCCTGCAGTCCTGGGTTCAAACCCAGGCTCGGGATCTTTCTGTGTGGAGTTTGCATGTTTTCCCCGTGAATGCGTGGGTTCCCTCCGGGTACTCCGGCTTCCTCCCACCTCCAAAGACATGCACCTGGGGATAGGCCCCTCCCACCTCCAAAGACATGCACCTGGGGATAGGCCCCTCCCACCTCCAAAGACATGCACCTGGGGATAGGCCCCTCCCACCTCCAAAGACATGCACCTGGGGATGGGCCCCTCCCACCTCCAAAGACATGCACCTGGGGATAGGCCCCTCCCACCTCCAAAGACATGTACCTGGGGATAGGCCCCTCCCACCTCCAAAGACATGCACCTGGGGATAGGCCCCTCCCACCTCCAAAGACATGCACCTGGGGATAGGTTGATTGGCAACACCAAATGGTCCCTAGTGTGTGAACGTGAGTGTGAGTGTTGTCTGTCTATCTGTGTTGGCCCTGCGATGAGGTAGCGACTTGTTCAGGGTGTACCCCGCCTTCCGCCCGATTGTAGCTGAGATAGGCGCCAGCGCCCCCCGCAACCCCGAAAGGGAATAAGCGGTAGAAAATGGATGGATGGATGGATGGATTGAAAAAAAAAGGCATTTTTAAAAATAAGTGTTTATAGGGATGCACCGAAATGAAAATTTGTAGCCGAAGCCGAATAAAATTTAAACGCTTGGCCGAAGGCCGAATACCGAATAATGAATGCAGTTTTTCACATTTTTTTTAATATTGCATAAATAGCCTAGAATAAATATTTAGACATGTTTTTCAAATAAAGTATTTTTTTATTGAATATTAACATTTTTTTAATATTTCAGTAGTCTTTGCTTTTCAAAAAAAGCACAGTTTTTCATTTATATTAGGCCTTCAAACAAAACATGCATTCCAAAAAAAAATAAAGTGCATTAAAGTGGATAAACCCACAACAAATGAATTGTCCTTTTGGCAAAAGTCTGCTTAGCCACAGTAGATATGCTAATAATGTAAACAGAAGGCTCAAGTAAATCTCAATTAAGTGTGTGCTTGTAACCTCATACACTTATACAGGTAGCCTACACAACAGGCTAATAATGTAAACAGAGGCCCCACTAAATCTCAATAAGTGTGTGCTTGTAACCTCATACACTTATACAGGTACACAACATATGCCAACGTCACTGCACGTTGGTTGATTGCGTCACCGCGTCAAAAAATTGCGTCACACGCCACTATTCAGCCTTGTTTTTAACTCATTCCACCGAAGGCCGAATGTGGCTTTTTTTGCCATATTCGGCCGAATATATTCGGTTACCGATTAATCGGTGCATCCCTAGTTTTTAAGCCTATTTTAAAAGCATCCACAGTCTGTGGTGCCCTTTAGGTGGTCAGGGAGAGTGTTCCAGAGACTGGGAGTGGCGAAGAAGAAAGCCCGGTCTCCCATTGCTCGTAGTTTTGTCCTCGGAGGTTGGAGGAGGTTAGTCTGTCCGGAGCGGAGTATTTGGGGGTGAGCAGTTGTTTGAGGTAGAGGGGGGCAATACCATGTTAGTAGGGAGACTTTGTATTCAATCCTGAGTGGAACAGGAAGCCAGTTGAGGCATTTGAGAAGCATCCCGTGTTGTGTGGATGCCCATTCAGGAAATTGTTCACGTGCTTTGCTATGTAGGCTTGTAGACTCCGACCATTTAATCAAGATTAAGTAAGAATGTGAAGCTTAAATATGGGTCTTTTTACTATCATGAGCACTCATTAATGTTGTCCTTGTCAAGCAGCCTTTAAAGCAACGGTTACTACCCTCATTTACACTTGTGAGCAAATGATCATTAAAAAATAAGGTTAATGCTCCCAAACGTTTAAATACCTTGCTAAATTAGCAGTGTAATATTATGCCAACTATGATTGCAATCACAGTGCATAGCAGAAGATTTTATTGCCCATTATGGAGACTACAGGTATTGCTGTAGCTTGGGATATTTGTCAACTGGAAAATGAGAACCACTTCAAGTCCAAACCCCCACTCTGTATGGATACACACTACCCTGGTATACTTCTGCTGACAAACACTAAACAACTTTGACCTTTTTGCTCTCGACCAGGGAAAAATGATCCAAACATGTGTTTTGTGCTTGCTGACATTTGTCTCCTCCGTACCTGATCCTGAAGATGGTGAGCCAGTAGTTGAGGACATTGAACAAAGCTCCCAGCAGTCCACCTGCAAAGGAACATTTTGGCTATGAAACACAAAATGACAAACTGTAACGTTAATATACAAACCCTGTTTCCATATGAGTTGGGAAATTGTGTTCGATGTAAATATAAACAGAATACAATGATTAGCAAATCCTTTTCAAGCCATATTCAGTTGAATATGCTACAAAGACAACATATTTGATGTTCAAATATTTGATTTTTTTGCAAATAATCATTAACTTTAGAATTTGATGCCAGCAACACGTGACAAAAAAGTTGGGAAAGGTGGCAATAAATACTGATAAAGTTGAGGAATGCTCATCAAACACTTATATGGAACATCCCACAGGTGTGCAGGCTAATTGGGAACAGGTGGGTGCCATGATTGGCTATAAAAGCAGCTTCCATGAAATGCTAAGTAATTCACAAACAAGGATGGGGTGAGGGTCACCAATTTGTAAGCAAATTGTCAAACAGTTTTAGAACAACATTTCTCAACGAGCCATTGCAAGGAATTTAGGGATTTTACCATCTACGGTCCGTAAAATCATCAAAAATGTCAGAGAATCCGGAGAAATCACTGTGCGTAAGCGATATTACGGACTTTTGATCCCTCAGGCGGTACTGCATCAAATAACAACATCAGTGTGTAAAGGATATCACCACATGGGCTCAGGAACACTTCAGGAAAAACCACTGTCAGTAATTAAAGTTGGTCGCTACATCTGTAAGTGCAAGTTAAAACTACTATGCAAAGCCGAACCCATTTATCAACAATACCGTGAAACGGCACCGGCTTGGCTGGGCCCGAGATCATCTAAGATGGACTGATGCAAAGTGGAAAGAAATTCTGTAGTCTGACGAGTCCACATTTCAAATTATATTTGGAAACACAGGACGTGGTGTCCTCTCGAACAAAGAGGAAAATAACCATTCGGATTGTTACAGGTTCAAAGTGTAAAAGCCAGCATGTGTGATGGTATGGGGGTGTATTAGTGCCCAAGACATGGGTAACTTACACATCTGTGAAGGCACCATTAATGCTGAATGGTCCATACAGGTTTTGGAACAACATATGCTGTCATCCAAGCAACGTTATCATGGACGCCCCTGCTTATTTCAGCAAGACAAGTGTTACAACAGCATGGTTTCGTAAAAAAAAAAGTGCGGGTTCTTTTCTTGCCTGCCTGCATTCCAGACCTGTCTCCCATGGAAAATGTGTGGTGCATTATGAAGCGTAAAATACGACAGCGGAGACCCCGGACTGTTGAAGGACTGAAGCTCTACATAAAACAAAAATGGGAAAGAATTCTACTTTCAAAGCTTCAACAATTAGTTTCCTCAGTTTCCAAACGTTTATTGAGTGTTGTTAAAAGAAAAGGTGATGTAACACAGTGGTGAACATGCCCTTTCCCAACTACTTTGGCACGTGTTGCAGCCATGAAATTCTAAGTTAATTATTATTTGCCAAAAAAAATAAAGTTTATGAGTTTGAACATCAAATATGTTGTCTTTGTAGCATATTCAACTGAATATGGCTTGAAAAGGATTTGCAAATCATTGTATTCTGTTTATATTTACATCTAACACAATTTCCCAACTCATATGGAAACGGGGTTTGTAGAAAAAGACTATTATATGTAGTCAATGTACTGTATTTTTCGGACTGTAAGTCGCAGTTTTTTGTGCGACATATACTCCGGAGCCACTTATGTGTGAAATTATTAACACATTACCGTAAAATATAAAATAATATTATTTATCTAATTCGCGAAAGAGACGAAGAAAATGTCAGCAATGGTCACACACACGTCAACCAATAAGAATTGTGCGGGGGAGGGTCATGGCAGAAGTGCATTGTGGGTCATGGAATGCTAACTGCTATATGCTATTTGCTACTACCGTAGCTATTAAAATGGATCATTTCATGGTTGGTGGTAACTTATAAAAAGTGAGAAGGGCTGAAGAAAAATGGCGTTGAAAAGGAAATCCTGTACTGCAGATGACAAGCTGGATGTAGTGAAATATGCAGCAGAAAAGGACAAGAGAAAGCGATGCATACCTTTGGAGTTGGCAGAGTTGTTAGAAAAGACATCGAGGAAGAAGATTTCATGGGATTTATGGATTAGGAGTGAGAGATAGTTTGGTAAAGGTATAGCATGTTCTATATGTTATAGTTATTTGAATGATTCTTACCATAATATGTTAGGTTAACATAGCAGTTGCTTATTTATGCCTCATATAACTTACACTTATTCAGCCTGTTCTTCACTATTCTTTATTTATTTTTAATTGCCTTTCAAATGTCTATTCTTGGTGTTGGATTTTGTGAAATAAATTTCCCCCAAAAAGGCGACTTATACTCCAGTGCGACTTACATATGTTTTTTTCCTTCTTTATTATGCATTTTCGGCAGGTGCGACGTGTACTCCGGAGCGATTTATAATCCGACAAATACAGTAGTCAGTCTAATGCTGTCTAGAGTGAGGTCTGGGAGCCATTTGCAGCACACAGCTTTTTAAAATCATTTTAAATGGGCTGTGACACGATTTAAAAACAACTGTAAAAATGCATAAAAGAACAAGCAAAAGCAGGCTTTAACACAACGGTAACACAAAGTTGTCATTAAATACACAGTGCAGGCCAACACCCGATTTAAATGTGTTTTCTATTTTCATTGTAGCTTGTAACTGAAGGCATCGAAACTATGACACCTGTGAAGTGAAAAGCATTTCAGGTGACTACCTCTTGAAGAACCGCGCACTTCTTCTTCGACGGTAAGCAGTCGCCAACTTCCTTTTCCCTCGTAGAAGAAGAAGCGCGCTGTGCATGCTGGGATATATGACTGCAGGAGGCGTGCAGTTTCTGTGTGTTTATGTAAAGAGCCCAAAATGTCTCCTATTAAGAGACAGGTTTACGACGCAGAGTTTAAAGTCAAGGCGATCAGACACACAGTAGAAGACGGGAATAGAGCAGCAGTGAGAGAATTGAACATTAACAGCAGCGACACTGACTCCTTTAATGAGGACTTGGACAAGACGGAGCCGGGCATGTTGGATGTCGTATTCGCCCAACTGTTTGATTTAAACACTGAAGAAGAAGAATTTGAGGGATTGGTGGATGAGGAATAACTTTATAAAGTGAGCTTTACTAGTTTATTTTGTGTGTTGTGTGACATTATCCTTTGAGCAAGGTTGAGTTATTGATATATTATTGCTTTGCACTATTTCCAGTGTTACTATATTGTGATTGCACTAACCTTTGATTTATCATAACAGTATCAGACTGTTTTTTACCTGTTTATTGAATCTGGGAAAATAATAAAAGAGCAGTTTATTCATTTTGGGAGTGAACAGAGTTGTCAGAAGGTTTGTAATCTATTAATAAAGTTTGACTGACCTATCTGACTGTTTTGTTGACATTCCTTTTAGTGCAGCTCCATCTAAAGCAGGGGTGTCCAACGCGGTGCCCGCGGGCACCAGGTTGCCCGTAAAGAAGTGAATTGTGAAGTGAATTATATTTGTATAGCGCTTTTCTCTAGTGACTCAAAGCGCTTTACATAGTGAAACCCAATATCTAAGTTACATTTAAACCAGTGTGGGTGACACTGGGAGCAGGTGGGTAAAGTGTCTTGCCGAAGGACACAACGGCAGTGACTAGGATGGCGGAAGCGGGAATCGAACCTGTAACCCTCAAGCTGCTGGCACGGCCACTCTACCAGCCGAGCTATGCCGTAAGGACCAGATGAGTCGCCCGCTGGCCTGTTCTAAAAAATAGCTCAAATAGCAGCACTTACCAGTGAGCTGCCTCTATTTTTTAAATTGTATTTATTTACTAGCAAGCTGGTCTCGCTTTGCTCGACATTTTTAAATCTAAGAGAGACAAAACTCAAATAGAATTTGAAAATCCAAGAAAATATTTTAAAGACTTGGTCTTCACTTGTTTAAATGCATTTATTTTTTTACTTTGCTTCTTATAACTTTCAGAAAGATAATTTTAGAGAAAAAATACAACCTTAAAAATGATTGTAAGATTTTTAAAACACATATGTTCTAGTAAATGTCTTTTTATTTATTGTAAAGAATAATAAATACATTTTAATTTAATTTTTCATTTTAGCTTCTGTTTTTTCGACGAAGGATATTTCTAAAATATTTCTTCATACTTTTTATGATTAAAATTTAAAAAAATAATTCTGGCAAACCTAGAAAATCTTTAGAATCAAATTTAAATCTTATTTAAAAGTCTTTTGAATCACTTTTAAAATTTTTGTTCTGGAAAATCTAGAAGAAATAATGATTTGTCTTTGTTAGAAATATAGCTTGGTCCAATTTATTATATATTCTAACAAAATGCAAATTGGATTTTAACCTATTTAAAACATGTCATCAAAATTCTAAAATTAATCATAATCACAAAAACATTAAGAATGATAATCCATAAATTATTTTTTTTCCAAAAGATTTGAATTAGCTAGTTTTCCTCTTCTTTTCTTCGGATGAATTTTGAATTTTATAGAGTCGAAATTGAAGATAAACTATGTTTCAAAATTGAATTTTAATTTTTTTCCTGTTTTCTCCTATTTTAAACCGTTCAATTAAGTGTTTTTTTCATCATTTATTCTCTACAAAAAACCTTCCGTAAAAGGAAAAAAAATGTACGACGGAATGGCAGACAGAAATACCCATTTTTTTTATATATATACAGATTTATTTATTAAAGGTAAATTGAGCAAATTGGCTATTTCTGGCAATTTATTTAAGTGTGTATCAAACTGGTAGCCCTTCGCATTAATCAGTGCCTGAGAAGTAGCTCTTGGTTTCAAAAAGGTTGGTGACCCCTGAACTAAAGGATGCATAACGTAACCCCAGCCTCTACTGTAGCATCTATTCTATGCGCCTTATATATGAACAAAGTTTTAAAATAGGCCATTCTTTGAAGGTGCGCCTTATAATCCGGTGCGCCTTGTGCGGAAAATACGGTATATACAAGTTCATTAAGTTTGTACATAGTGTGTACAGGTAGTTCTAGCTCATAGTCATGTATGATTTAAAGGAAAGGGGTGGAAATAAGTGTAAAAATCTTCTCACACCTTTTGAAATATGTAAAAAAATAAATAAATAAAAATAAAGTAAGTCCTTTGCTCATTTTGTTTGTTTTTTTCGTTTTTTTATTCTCCATTGTTTCCATTTTGTTACAATGGCTGTTAAGGCTGTAGCACTGTATTGGATCAGGCTGGCTCTTGTTTTTGTGCATATTTGTAATAAAAATACATCAAATCAAATCAAAAAATCAAAACGAGTTATTTTCTTAACTATGTCAGGGGAAAATGGGTTGTTGATGAAAACTTCGACGAAAATTCTTAGTCAACGAAATTAACACTGGCCGACAGGACATCAAACTTGACTAAAGAGAGGAAGGAAAAGTGGAGGGATCATTACGGCTTTACCAGCAAAAAAAATGCTATACCTCCACGGTGAGCGGCGTGTTCAATTTCTGGCGAGTTCCGCCGGTGCCTCTGAGAGGATTGGGCTGTCCTGAGGCAGGCGGTGGCCCGCATAGCACGGTGTTTGACTGCAGTGCGTCCCGACAGGCTCGCTCGCCCCATGCAGAAACAGCGTCGATTGGTATGTGTTTGTTTGGCATTAAATGTGCTTACTCACACTATTAGTGAAAACATCTTGTGCACAGACAAATGTTTTTAGAGAGTTGGACGTGGGAAGCCAAAACACTGCCGGTGACCGGAAGCAGCGATCGCTTTCTTGTGGCAGATGATACTGTAAGTGGATAAAAATGATCTTTTACTCTCTAAAAACTATTTGCCTACACATAAGATTCTTTAACTAATGATGAAGGCAATGGATCCCTCCTGCCAACACACCTCCTGTTCGCGGGGGTCTCAGCAGGTACTTAACGCTAAACTCTCTCCTAAGGAGAGAGGAGGGGGGTTTAATGTCTGACGATTCGGCTGAGAGATTGAAGACAGCCCTAAAAAAAATAGGTAATAAAACAAATCATAAAATATTTTTACAGCATACACTATATCAGTGCTTTTCAACCTTTTTTGAGCCGAGGCACATTTTTTGCGTTGAAAAAATGCGGAGGCACACCACCAGCAGAAATCATTAAAAAATGAAACTCAGTTGACAGCAAAAAGTTGTTGTGGCAATTGTTGGATATGACTTTAAAGCATAAGCAAGCATGCATGACTATAGCTCTTGTCTCAAAGTAGGTGTACTGTCACCACCTGTCACATCACACCCTGACTTAATTGCACTTTTTTGCTGTTTTCCTGTGTGTAGTGTTTTACTTCCTATTTTGGAGGCTTTTTCTCTTTTTTTGGTATTTTCCTGTAGCAGTTTCATGTCTTCCTTTGAGCGATATTTCCCGGATCTACTTTGTTTTAGCAATCAAAAATATATCAGTTGTGTGTATCCTTTATGGGGACATTGTTGATTGTCATGTCATGTTCGTATGTACATTGTCTTTGCTCCACAGTAAGTCTTTGCTGTCGTCCAGCATTCTGTTTTTGTTTACTTTGTAGCCGGTTCAGTTTTGGTTTTGTTCTTCATAGCCTTCCCTAAGCTTCAATGCATTTTCTTAGGGGCACTCACCTTTTGTTTATTTTTGGTTTAAGCATTATACACCTTTTTACCTGCACACTGCCTCCCGCTGTTTCCGACATCTACAAAGCAATTACCTACCTGCTGCCACCTACTGATATGGAAGAGTATTACAGGGTTACTCTGCCGAGCTCTAGACAGCACCGACACTCAACAACAACACATCATTTGCAGACTATTATTACAGGTTTGCAAAAAATATTTTAACCCAAAGATGTGAAACTAGATAATCTCCTACGGCACACCAGAATGTATCTCGCGGCACAGTGGTTGAAAAACAGTGCACTCTATATTACAGCATAATGACGTGACGTCAGTTTGAGTTGCCTTTTTTACCAAATAAAAAAATCTAAATGGCCCCTTTGACTTTTTACCATGCCATATTTGAATGGATTATTGAAACTGCAGAAACAAATAGTTTACCTATTGCTCCCATGGCGATGAACAAAGGGATTTCATAGAGGTAATAGGCCACACTCTGGGGGGAAAAAAAAGGACAAAAATCATGTCGTTATTTATTTTCTTTCAATGTCAACACAAAAAGCCATCATGTGTTTTGGACATTTATGTCCTTACATCGTTCTCGAAGCGTCCAAAGTTGATGAGACCGGGGTTGGAAAGGTCACCAGGGTTTTTGTGATAGATACTCAGGAAGAAATTCAAGGTGAAAGTGGAGATCATGGAGGCAAAGAACTGCAGATGAAAAAGGGAGAAGTCCCAAAAGTAATCATATTTAATGAACAGCAGTGTAAGTGCATTAAAAACAAGAAAAGCCCATTTGAGAATTCAGAACTCCACCAGGCCCGACCAATCAGGTTGCAAATCCAGATCAATGTGAAAATGGAATCACTTGTTTCTCATCCTAAAAAACACTTCACTTATATTTAAAAAGGGAACTGCACTTTTTGGGGGGGGAATTCTGCCTATCGTTCACAATTATGATGGATGCATTGTAACTCGTCTTAGATCCACTATGGACTGGACTCTAACAGTATTATGTTAGATCCACTATGGACTGGACTCTAACAGTATTATGTTAGATCCACTATGGACTGGACTCTAACACTATTATGTTAGATCCACTATGGACTGGACTCTCACACTATTATGTTAGATCCACTATGGACTGGATTCTCACTATTATGTTAAATCCACTATGAACTGGACTCTCACACTATTATGTTGGATCCACTGTGGACTGGACTCTTGTATGGACTGGACTCTTACTATTATGTTAGATCCACTATGGACTGGACTCCCCACTATTATGCTAGATCAACTATGGACTGGACTCTCACTGTTATGCTAGATCCACTATGGACTGGACTCTCACTGTTATGTTAGATCACTATGGACTGGACTCTCACTATTATGTTGGATCCACTATGGACTGGACTCCCCACTATTATGCTAGATCCACTATGGACTGGACTCTCACTGTTATGCTAGATCCACTATGGACTGGACTCACACTATTATGTTAGATCCACTATGGACTGGACTCTCACACTATTATGTTAGATCCACTATGGACTGGACTCTCACACTATTATGTTAGATCCACTATGGACTGGACTCTCACTATTATGTTAGATCCACTATGGACTGGACTCACACACTATTATGTTAGATCCACTATGGACTGGACTCTCACTATTATGTTAGATCCACTATGGACTGGACTCTCACACTATTATGTTAGATCCACTATGGACTGGACTCTCACTATTATGTTAGATCCACTATGGACTGGACTCTCACACTATTATGTTAGATCCACTATGGACTGGACTCTCACTATTATGTTAGATCCACTATGGACTGGACTCACACACTATTATGTTAGATCCACTATGGACTGGACTCTCACACTATTATGTTAGATCCACTATGGACTGGACTCTCACTATTATGTTAGATCCACTATGGACTGGACTCACACACTATTATGTTAGATCCACTATGGACTGGACTATCACTCTATTATGTTAGATCCACTATGGACTGGACTCTCACACTATTATGTTGGATCCACTATGGACTGGACTCTCACTATTATGTTAGATCCACTATGGACTGGACTCTCACTATTATGTTAGATCCACTATGGACTGGACTCTCACACTATTATGTTAGATCCACTATGGACTGGACTCTCACACTATTATGTTAGATCCACTACGGACTGGACTCTCACACTATTATGTTAGATCCACTATGGACTGGACTCTCACTATTATGTTAGATCCACTATGGACTGGACTCTCACTATTATGTTAGATCCACTATGGACTGGACTCTCACTATTATGTTAGATCCACTATGGACTGGACTCACACTATTATGTTAGATCCACTATGGACTGGACTCTCACACTATTATGTTAGATCCACTACGGACTGGACTCTCACACTATTATGTTAGATCCACTATGGACTGGACTCTCACTATTATGTTAGATCCACTATGGACTGGACTCTCACTATTATGTTAGATCCACTATGGACTGGACTCTCACACTATTATGTTAGATCCACTATGGACTGGACTCTCACACTATTATGTTAGATCCACTATGGACTGGACTCACACTATTATGTTAGATCCACTATGGACTGGACTCTCACACTATTATGTTAGATCCACTATGGACTGGACTCTCACACTATTATGTTAGATCCACTATGGACTGGACTCTCACACTATTATGTTAGATCCACTATGGACTGGACTCTCACACTATTATGTTAGATCCACTATGGACTGGACTCTCACACTATTATGTTAGATCCACTATGGACTGGACTCTCACACTATTATGACCCATTACCTCCCTGCTCGGCACTCACCATCAAGGGTTGGAATTCTTAAAACAGAACCAATGGGAGGTCTTCTATTCCGCCCATAAAACCCAATAAATAAATATCCAAAAACTGCCAACAATACTCCATTTGCATTTCATGACTTGAACACTTAGCAAGTATTAGTGATATAGTTGTCATCCGCGCTAGCGCAGACAAACTAGTTATAGTGGCGCCATGATCTCAAGCTTTTGTGCCTGATATTGACATAATTGAGTGCTATGAAACACAAAATGACAAACTGAGATGTTAATGTACAAAAAGTCTATTGTATGTAATCAATGTAGTCAGTCTAGTGCTGTGTAAAGTGAGGTCTGGGAGCCATTTGCAGCACACAGCTTTTTTCTTTCTTTTTTTTTTAAATAGGCTGTGACATGATTTAAAAACAACTGCAAAGATATATAAAGAACAAGCAAAAGCAGGCTTTAACAAGACGGTAACACAAAATTGTCCTTAAATATACAGTACAAGGCAACACCTTCTGATTTAAATGCGTTTTCTTTATTTTCGCGACTATTTACATTGTAGATTGTCACTGAAGGCATCAAAACTACGACACCTGTGAAGTGAAAAGCATTTCAGGTGACTACCTCTTGAAGCTCATGGAGAGAATGCCAAGAGTGTGCAAAGCAGTAATCAGAGAAAAGGCTGGCTATTTTGAACAAAATAGAATATAAAACATGTTTTTTCACCTTTTTTTGTTAATTACAAACCTCAACATGTTCATTCATAGTTTTGATGTGACTACAATGTAAATAGTCATGAACATGAAAAAAACACTCAATGAGAAGGTGTGTCCAACTTTTTCACTTAATCTTCTTATAGTTACGATTCAGCATTTATGATCTTTGGTAAAAAACATACAGTATGTTTTGTATTATCGCATGTATTATTTTTTTTTTGTTCTCTAAAAATAGGCTTGTTTTTTTCCATTGTAAACAAAACTCTTTTTCTCCGTAAGTAGCCGCTACAAGGTATTTATTTCCGATTCGTATGAAATGAATACTGCCTTTCATTAAGTGAACAAAAGAGGAATCTCATAAGAAGGTTTAACCACTCACATAAACTAGATTACATTAGTGAGTGAGATCTTCCACAACAGACATCATTGAGTGGTAAGCTGATTCCTTGCTTGTGGAAGTTTATTGTGGATCATAAATCACGCCTCTCACCTGAATAGTAAAAGGATGAGGACGTATTCTGACAAGTTGGTACACTTTGACAGCCAATTTAGATCCCCAAGTGGCGAAAACGGCATGAAAAGATGCTTGGCTCCACCCCCTTCTTTTGGCGAGGATTATGTCTTTCTTCATCTAAACAGGACTATTACTATCAATCAGCATCTATGTTGTAGTCATTGTACAGTAAGTGATCATTATTATGTTCCTTGGCTCACATGAAATCTGCAGTGAGTAATAATGAGTGAACATTGGGATGCGTTTTTGAAATTAATGCAAACTACGTAAATAAACAAATATTATAAATGTGCTTTTTACTACACGACATATATACGTACGTCGTGTATATATTACATGTTGTTATGAATGTTACTACATGACATATATACTTACATCATGTATATATTACATGTTATTATGAATGTTACGAGATACTACATATATACTTACATCATGTATATATTACATGTTATTATGAATGTTACCAGATACTACATATATAATTGCATCATGTATATATTACATGTTATTATGAATGTTACTACATGACATATATACTTACATCATGTATATATTACATGTTATTATGAATGTTACTACATGACATATATACTTACATCATGTATATATTACATGTTATTATGAATGTTACGAGATACTACATATATACTTACATCATGTATATATTACATGTTATTATGAATGTTACTAGATACTACATATATAATTGCATCATGTATATATTACATGTTATTATGAATGTTACTACATGACATATACACTTACATCATGTATATATTACATGTTATTATGAATGTTACGAGATACTACATATATACTTATATCATGTATATATTACATGTTATTATGAATGTTACTAGATACTACATATATACTTACATCATGTATATATTACATGTTATTATGAATGTTACTAGATACTACATATATAATTGCATCATGTATATATTACATGTTATTATGAATGTTACTACATGACATATATACTTACATCATGTACATATTACATGTTATTATGAATGTTACGAGATACTACATATATACTTACATCATGTATATATTACATGTTATTATGAATGTTACTAGATACTACATATATAATTGCATCATGTATATATTACATGTTATTATGAATGTTACTACTTGACATATATACTTACATCATGTATATATTACATGTTATTATGAATGTTACGAGATACTACATATATACTTATATCATGTATATATTACATGTTATTATGAATGTTACTAGATACTACATATATACTTACATCATGTATATATTACAAGTTATTATGAATGTTACTACATGACATATATACTTACATCACGTATATATTACATGTTATTATGAATGTTACTACATTACATACATACTTACATCAGGTATACAAAACCTTAATGGAGGTGTTTGGATGTTAGAGCAACTCCCATAGGCTCTATTGTAAGCAGTCTTGATCACTTTCATTTACTATTAAGAATGCATAAAAAAATGTCTTCGTCTTAAATAAGAATTGTGAATGATAAGCAAAAAAAAAAAAGTGCAGTTCCCCTTTAAAGACAGCATAAGTCCATTGCAGATGGTTAATAATAAATAGGTAAGTGTTTTCATACCTACTATTGTTCTTTGAGTAATTCCACTTTGATCAAGTTGTTTCTAACATTCTACACAACAAAATAATATTAACAGTATTGGACGAATATTGGTATCGACTAAAACCCAAGACTCCAATATTGTTATCGTATCAGAAGTGAAAAAGTTGTATCAGTAAAAATGAATGTAATGTAAAGTTATGTAGGGTTGGAATTACTATGTGGTGGAGTGTGAATGTCTGTCAGTTTCTTCAACAAATTAAACTCTGTTATCTAAATTGTCATTTGCACGTGCACCAAAATATTATTGGTTCTTCCTCAGCACATGTGGCGTCTATCCAAAAGATTCCATCAAAGTGAGGGGGCCACTTTCTGCATAATCCTGCTAAAAAAAAAGACTGAAAAGAAAAGCTGTGACTTACGATCCTCCATGTCAACATCTGGTTCCAGAAAGAAGCTCCCTCTTCCAGAGAGAAAAGTACGCCACCTGTTCACCAAAGGACAAAAAAAAAACCTTTAATCCAATACTAATTCCGTTTTGTTACATATTATTTTGGGGTCTCCCTATGTCTAGCATTAAAAGACTACAGTTGGTACAAAATGCGGCTGCTAGTCTTTTGACAAAAACAAGAAAGTTTAATCAATCAATCATAATCAATGTTTATTTATACAGACCTAAATCACAAGGGTCTCAAAGGGCTGCACAAACCACGACAACATCCTCGGTAAAGCCCACATAAGGGCAAGGAAAAACTCACCCCAGTGGGACGTCGGTGACAGTGACAATGATGACTATGAGAAACCTTGGAGAGGACCGCATAAGTGGGTAACTCCCCCCCCTGGGGACCAAAAGCAATGGATGTCGAGCGGGTCTAACATTATATTGTGAAAGTCCAATCCATAGTTGATCTAACATAACGGTGAGAGTCCAGTCCAAAGTGGATCCAATATAGTAGCGAGTCCCGTCCAAAGTGGAGCCAGTAGGAAACCATCCCAAGCGGAGGCGGATCAGCAGCGCAGAGATGTCCCCAACAGATACACAGGCGAGCGGTCCATCCATGATCATATTAGGCCTATACTGTCTCACCTGCACTGGCTTCCTGTGCACTTAATATGTGACTTTAAGGTTTTACTACTTACATATAAAATACTACACGGCCTAGCTCCATCCTATCTTGCCGATTGTATTGTACCATATGTCCCGGCAAGAAATCTGCCTTCAAAGGACTCCGGCTTATTAGTGATTCCCAGAGCCCCAAAAAAAGTCTGCGGGCTATAGAGCGTTTACTACTGGGGCTCCAGTACTCTGGAATGCCCTCCCGGTAACAGTTTAAGATGCTACTTCAGTAGAAGCATTTAAGTCCCATCTAAAAACTCATTTATATACTCTAGCCTTGGGGCGGCATAGCTCGGTTGGTAGAGTGGCCGTGCCAGCAACTTGAGGGTTGCAGGTTCGATTCCCGCTTGTGCCATCCTAGTTACTGCCGTTGTGTCCTTGGGCAAGAGACTTTACCCACCTGCTCCCAGTGCCACCCACACTGGTTTAAATGTAACTTAGATATTGGGTGTCACTATGTAAAGCGCTTTGAGTCACTTGAGAAAAGCGCTATATAAATATAATTCAATTCACTTCACTAAATAGACCCCCTTTTTAGACCAGTTGATCTGCCGTTTCTTTTCTTTTTCTCCTCTGCCCCCCTGTCCCTTATGGAGCGGGTGGTGGGGGGGACACAGGTCCGGTGGCCATGGATGAAGTACTGGCTGTCCAGAGTCGGGACCCAGGATGGACTGCTCGCTCGTGAATCGGTTGGAGACATCTTTGCGCTGCTGATCCGCCTCCGCTTGGGATAGTTTCCTGCTGGCTCCAACATGGACGGAACTCTTGCTACTATATTGGATCCACTATGGACTGGACTCTCACCGTTATGTTGGATCCACTATGGACTGGACTTTAACAAGACCATGTTAGACCCGTTCGATATCCATTGCTTTCGGTCCTCTCCAAGGTTTCTCATAGTCACTGTCACCAACGTCCCACCGGGGTGAGTTTTTCCTTGCTTGTATGTGGGCTCGGTACGAGAATGTCGTTGTGGTTTGTGCAGCCCTTTGAGACACTTGTGATTTAGGGCTGAATAAATAAACATTGATTGATTGATTGGTTATTGTACTAGTGGGTCGAAGACAGTTTGACACACAAATCTTCATGTTTGTCACAGAAGGCAGAAGCAAACAGAGGTGAGTAACAAGTACTTGTCAGTGATGAGTGCACTGCATGTCAGTATACTAGCAGTGTGCACTTCAAACTGCTGCTTTAAAGACACTAAAGACAATACTGCTTCTTAATGGACGCATCGTTCTACCAATTTCCTTTAAACCTTCTCCCTGATTTGGCCTGCATCAACTGTGCTTGGAAAGAGTTCTAAATAAACGGCACTGAGATTTGAGGCTATTTATTGTCGAAGATTTTACCAACTGGTGCTCCAAAAGCAGCCGAGACTCCGGCAGCAGCCCCAGCGGAAACAAAGTCCCTTTTTTCTGTGTCTCTCCGGAAGTATTCAAAAATCTGCAAGGACACAAATGCCAGATATACAACAATCTTTTCAACAAAATCATGACTTGACAACTAAACACTGCCCACACACATGCACACACACACGCATGCACACACACACACACACACACACCTTAAAGTCTCTTTTCAAAGAGGTGCTTCGGCCTTGGGAGACTCCGGCAGCTACGACTGCCCCAGAGTGAATCATTGGACCTTCCTAAAGGATTGTGAGAAGACAATAAAACAGATATGTTGCAAAATTCCTGGAATATTCAAAGTTGGAAGCTTTCCACGGGAATTAACAGGAATATATGGGAATTAAAGAGAATTAATGGCAACAACGATTTGTGATGTATAACATTTCTTCATTATTGTTATTCTCTATACTTTTTATTATTGATGTACCTTGAAGGTGGAATAGTGCTATACAAGTATAGTCCATTTCCTATCTTATTTCATAACACATTACATGACGCCTCAACAGTGCTGTGAGTTAAAGAGATGGAAAATAAAAACATTTAAGCTCACTAATCTGTGGCAGGTCATTTCTCGCAGACATTTGCTAGAACAAGGTGTATATTTCACTTTTGGTTGATGATAAAATATAAAAAAACAATGGTGTCCAGTGAGGAAGATGTAGTTATTCTAGTTTAAACATTGAAAAAAAGTAAAATTTTTAGTCTATGACGGTCTAAGTTGAGGGTTTCACAGCCATGAACATATTGTAATATTTCATTTTGTCTTAAAACCAATTGGTCACTCATAATTAAGTCAACCAAATAATTTGAATTGCTCTATTAACCTCTTAAGGCCCAAGCTGTTTGTTTACATCCTTTTTTTTTCCTACTCTTAGCTATTTGGGCTTATTAGACCCTAATTAGAATGAAAACTAAGAATCATCTTTTGATATGATGTACTTAGTCCATAAGTACACAAATGTGTATATCATGTTTAGTGACATGCTAATTCTTATTTTTACACTTTCTTCCCCCAAATTCTATTGTATGTTATACTCTTCTGACACCACCAGATGGCAGTATAAGTGTCCACATAAGTGGCCATAAGACCCCAATTCAGCAGTGTACCCCATTTTGGAAATAAGAGCTAAAAGGTGCTGTCCACGCATGTGGCCACTAAGCCTTTAGAGGTAACCAAGCACAAATATGTTTGATCTCATTGCTTGATTAACCAAACACATTAACACAAGAATACTCCATTACTAAAACATTAGCTAGCTGCAGCCCTTGTTTAAAGTATAAGAACCACAGAAATATAATAATTAAAACATCATTCTCAATCGGAATATTACCAACATTCAAAGTGCTCATTAAACCAAAAAATGATGCCTATTTCTCCAACTGATATTTTTGAACGGTTTATATTCGCAGGTTTCCTACCTTTCCAACAGCAAGTCCACCCACTACAGAGCAGATGACACCACACACTTTGACCACCAGGGTCTGAAAAGGACAAACAACATATAAGGTGTGTTAACTGCTTTTTCAAGTTATCCAACAGACTGTGTATATACCTTCAGTCGAACCACCCGAGGAATCTTGACTCCATTCAGGTAACACTTTATTTGAGGAATACCACTTCCTGCTGCTATAGGCTGAATAGAGATGATGTGAATATGTCACACAGTACAACACATGTTGTCATATGTCAGTCATACCTCAAAAAAGGCAACAATGATGGCGCCCGCCATGACAATGATGGAGTTAAGGACAGCCCAAAGGATGAGAGAGATGGACAGGCCACCCACTTCTGTAAACCTTTCAATATCTGTGAGGTTCAACAGTCAAGAAACGCTGTGCCAGGCTAGAGAATTAGGTGCATTAATATAAAGTTAAAGTATCAAACAAGTGTTTTAGAGGACGAATCAGGATACTTTCTTTGACAACTTGGTATTTAATTCCTGCCAGCTGCTCCACCACAATGTCGATGAAACAGGCAATGAGGCCGGTCAAGAAGCCAATCAGGCCGCACACCACCCAGCGACTGATCTCCAAACATCGAAAACCCTTCAAGAAAAAGAGCAAAAGATACAGGAAAATGTATATTAAATGTTAAATGGGTTAGAATAGAATAGAATAGAATAGAAAGTACTTTATTGATCCCTGGGGGAAATTCAGCACCAGTTTGTTCACAATAAACACTTGTGTATTTTTTACATGTGAATAATATAAATACAGTCTATTATACAGCATTATTCACATGTGAATAATATAAATACAGTCTATTATACAGCATTATTCATATGTGAATAATATAAATATTGTCTATTATACAACATTATTCACATGTGAATAATATAAATACAGTCTATTATACAGCATTATTCATATGTGAATAATATAAATATTGTCTATTATACAACATTATTCACATGTGAATAATATAAATACTGTCTATTATACAGCATTATTCACATGTGAATAATATAAATATAGTCTATTTATACAGCATTATTCACATGTGAATAATATAAATACAGTCTATTATACAGCATTATTCATATGTGAATAATATAAATATTGTCTATTATACAGCATTATTCACATGTGAATAATATAAATACAGTCTATTATACAGCATTATTCATATGTGAATAATATAAATATTGTCTATTATACAGCATTATTCACATGTGAATAATATAAATACTGTCTATTATACAGCATTATTCACATGTGAATAATATAAATACAGTCTATTATACAGCATTATTCACATGTGAATAATATAAATACAGTCTATTATACAGCATTATTCATATGTGAATAATATAAATATTGTCTATTATACAGCATTATTCACATGTGAATAATATAAATACAGTCTATTATACAGCATTATTCACATGTGAATAATATAAATACTGTCTATTATACAGCATTATTCACATGTGAATAATATAAATACAGTCTATTATACAGCATTATTCACATGTGAATAATATAAATACAGTCTATTATACAGCATTATTCACATGTGAATAATATAAATACAGTCTATTACACAGATAAATACAGTCTATTATACAGCAGTATTCACATGTGAATAATATAAATACAGTCTATTATACAGCATTATTCACATTTTACACTTGTATAACGCTTTTCCACCTTCAGGGTACTCATAGCGCTTTGACACTATTTGCACATTCACCCATTCACACACCCATTCACACACTGATGACGGGAGCTGCCATGCAAGGCCCTAACCACTACCTATCAGGAGCAAGGGTGAAGTGTCTTGCTCAAGGACACAACGGACGTGACTGGGATGACAGAAGCTGCGGACAGAACCAGGAACACTCACGTTGCTGGCATGGCCACTCTACCACCCTAGCCATGCAGTCCCTAATTGATTAGACCACACACTCACTGTGACACGTCATTAGGTCCAACTGATCCAATACAAGTGTAGTACTTTGCTATTGAGGTTTCATTTGTTTACCCTGGTGTAGCTAATGATGGTGTAGCAACTGGACTGTTGGGTTTGTCTTAGAAGACGTTTGGCCTCTCATCCGTGTAGGCTTCATCACTTCATGCTCATAGACCTAGATTGGTCAGATCTAGACTAAGACTCCATCTGACCATCTACACTAAGACTCGATCCGACCAATCTAGACTAAGACTACATCTGACCAATCTAGATTTAGACTAGATCTGACCAATCTAGACTAAGACTAGAACTGACCCACTAAGACTAGATGTGACCAATCTAAGTCTATGAGCAGGAAGTGATGAAGTCTACTGAGATGAGGAGTGAAACATCAACTAAGAAAACCAAACAGTTCAGTTGCTGTCGATTTAATGCCCTGAGAAAACAAATATTCTATTGATGTTTTACTAGTTTTATTCCACGCCGACTTAAAAGTAGACACAAGCTGGCAGTAATAGCACATGCTCAGACCTATTTGTCAAATTACTGTTTTATAGAATTATAAATAATAATAGTAACGCTAGGGTAGCACCGTGGATCAGAAGGTCCTTGGTTCAATTCTGGGCTCGGGTTCATTTTTGTGTTGAGTTTGCATGTTCTCCCCGTGACAGCGTGGGTTCCCTCCGAGTACTCCAGCTTCCTCCCACCTCCAAAGACCTGCACCTGGAGATAGGCCCCTCCCAACTCCAAAGACATGCACCTGGGTATAGCCCCCCCTCACCTCCAAGGCCATGTACCTGGGGATAGGCCCCTCCCACCTCCAAAGACAAGCACCTGGGGATAGGCCCCTCCCAACTCCAAAGACATGCACCTGGGGATAGGCCCCTCCCAACTCCAAAGACATGCACCTGGGGATAGGCCCCTCCCACCTGCAAAAATAAACAATTCGGGATATGCCCCTCCCAACATCAAAGACATTCACCTGGGGATAGGCCCCCCCCACCTCCAAAGACATGCGCCTGGGGATAGGCCCCTCCCATTTCCAAAGACAAGCACCTGGGAATAGGCCTCTCCCACCTCCAAAGACATGCACCTGGGGATAGGCCCCTCCCACCTGCAAAAATAAACAATTCGGGATATGCCCCTCCCAACGTCAAAGACATTCACCTGGGGATAGGCCCCCCCCACCTCCAAAGACATGCGCCTGGGGATAGGCCCCTCCCAACTCCAAAGACATGCACCTGGGGATAGGCCCCTCCCACCTGCAAAAATAAACAATTCGGGATATGCCCCTCCCAACGTCAAAGACATTCACCTGGGGATAGGCCCCCCCCACCTCCAAAGACATGCGCCTGGGGATAGGCCCCTCCCACCTCCAAAGACATGCGCCTGGGGATAGGCCCCTCCCACCTCCATAGACATCCACCTGGGGATAGGCCCCTCCCACCTCCATAGACATGCACCTGGGGATAGGCCCCTCCCATGTCCAAAGACAACCACCTGGAGATAGGCCCCTCCCAACTCCAAAGACATGTAGCTGGGGATAGGCCCCTCCCACTTCCAAAGACATGCGCCTGGGGGTAGGCCCCTCCCACCTCCAAAGACAAGCACCTGGGGATAGGCCCCTCCCAACTCCAAAGATATGCACCTGGGGATAGGCCCCTCCCATCTCCAAAGACAAGCACCTGGGAATAGGCCCCTCCCACTTCCAAAGACATGCACCTGGGGATAGGCCCCTCCCACCTCCAAAGACATGCACCTGGGGATAGGCCCCTCCCACCTCCAAAGACATGCACCTGGGGATAGGCCCCTCCCACCTCCAAAGACATGCACCTGGGGATAGGCCCCTCCCACCTCCAAAGACATGCACATGGGGATAGGCCCCTCCCACCTCCAAAGACATGCACCTGGGGATAGGCCCCTCCCACCTCCAAAGACATGCACCTGGGGATAGGCCCCTCCCACCTCCAAAGACATGCACCTGGGGATAGGTTGATTGGCAACACTAAATGGTCCCTAGTGTGTGAATGTTGTCTATCTGTGTTGGCCCTGTGATGAGGTGACGACTTGTCCAGGGTGTACACAGCCTTCCGCCCAAATGCAGCTGGGATAGGCTCCAGCACCCCCACAACCCCGAGAGGGGTAAGCGGTAAAAATGGTTAATGGAAGGAATAGTAATGATTAATTATAATTACAAAAAGAAACACCAGCAAAGTGGGAATTTTGGGGACATTCTTTGTGTTTTTTACGCTTCAAAAGTGTCCTGTGTCTTAAACATTTATTTATGTTACAACACATTCACCCCTGCATGTTAAGAGCATTTGTGAACTGTTGAAAGTGATCTATTGTGGAATTTTTTTTTTGGTAAATGAAAGATTATTATCACTTGTTCAGAATATTTGAAATTAAGTGAAGGGCATTCGACAGAGTTGCATTCAATCAACTTTTAGAGTTTCTGAAATTGCTTTAACTTCAAAAAGGCACAGAATTGCAACAACAATTGGCTAACAAATACTTTCTCTGAATGTTGTCATTCATCCAGGTCATTTAATCTCAGGGCATTCAAGCAGTAGCAACTGGACTGAAGTTGCGGGCATTGGACAGAGTTGTGCAAAAAAAAACCGGGACTGGAGACATTTGAGTGAATTGGTGCAATTGCCAATTCCTGGAAGGACTGTAAAAGGAACCAACACGGGGTATTTCCAACTCACTCACCATGTAACTCATCCGCCTCTCTTCCTCTAAAAACAACTGGTTCTCAATGTTGTCGTAGTCCAGACTCTAAAAAACACAGAAAGCAATATAAATACATCTTTTACTACGCAGCTGACTGTGTTTCAAATGTCTAAAATATCATCAAACAAGAGAAGACGATCAATCTGCTACAGAGAGCAAAACTCCAAATGATTATTTTGTTACCTCGTATTTGAGTGACAGCAGCTTCTCATTGTGAGGGATTTCTTTGGGACGACCCCGCACAGAATCCTGCAAGGGAAGAGTAAACAAAACCTGAACACAAATCATCACAACGCTGACATCAGCACTCACACAAACGTGGACAGAAAATCTTTAATTCTACTTTTACGTTATGGCATCTTACCGCACTTTAATAAACTCACAGACTGACTCGCGCCAGCTAACATGAAAACAAGAGTCATTAACATCTTGCCCCGTTAAGAAACAGTATACCCAATCTAAATTGCACATTGAACCAAGTTCTCCTGCTTAGTACAGAGTCATCGTTCTATACTCAGAGGAATACGAAGAGATGAACAGAGTAGAACGCCCGACACAAATAATAAGTATTATTTATAATAATAGACACCTTAACATTTGACAAGTGAAGTGAATTATATTTATATAGCGCTTTTCTCTCGTGACTCAAAGCACTTTACATAGTGAAACCCAATATCTAAGTTACATTTAAAGCAGTGTGGGTGGCACTGGGAGCAGGTGGGTAAAGTGTCTTGCCCAAGGACACAACGGCAGTGACTAGGATGGCGGAAGCGGGAATCGAACCTGCAACCCTCAAGTTGCTGGCACGGCCGCTCTACCAACCGAGCTGTGCCGCCCCAACAAAACAATTATTCACCTATGTAATAATGCCACCTTAACACTTGACAACAAAACAATTATACACGTATTTAATAATACCACCTTAACATTTGATAACAAAACAATTATACACGTATTTAATAATACCACCTTAACATTTGAAAACAAAACAATTATAAACTTATTTAATAATACCACCTTAACATTTGATAACAAAACAATTATACACGTATTTAATAATACCACCTTAACATTTGAAAACCAAACAATTATAAACTTATTTAATAATACCACCTTAACATTTGAAAACAAAACAATTATAAACCTATTTAATAATACTACCTTAACATTTGAAAACCAAACAATTATAAACTTATTTAATAATACCACCTTAACATTTGATAACAAAACAATTATACACGTATTTAATAATACCACCTTAACATTTGAAAACAAAACAATTATAAACTTATTTAATAATACCACCTTAACATTTGATAACAAAACAATTATAGACGTATTTAATGATACCACCTTAACATTTGAAAACAAAACAATTATAAACTTATTTAATAATACCACCTTAACATTTGAAAACCAAACAATTATAAACTTATTTAATACCACCTTAACATTTGATAACAAAACAATTATAAACGTATTTAATAATACCACCTTAACATTTGAAAACAAAACAATTATAAACTTATTTAACAATACCACCTTAACATTTGATAACAAACAATTATACACCTATTTAATAATACCACCTTAACATTTGAAAACCAAACAATTATACACTTATTTAATAATACCACGTTAGCATTTGCCAACAAAACAATTATTCACCTATTTAATAATACCACCCTAATATTTGACGACCAACCAAGTAAACACTTATTTAATAATTTAAAAACCAAACAATTACACACCTGTTTAATAATACCACCTTCAAATTTTTGACAACAAAACAATTATACACCTACTTAATAATACCACTTTCCCATTTAACAACAAAACAATTATTCACTTACCGGTAGTTAATAATACCACCTTAACATTAGACAACAAACCAATAATACACTATTTAATAATACCACTTTAACATTTGACAACCAAACAATTACACAAAGCAACTCTTAAAACATCTGGGCAATATTTTTATCCAATTCTCTTGTTTGAGTTCCATATTAAGAGTGTTAAACACTAAAACAGTTTTCTTTCATCTCTGTAATATCGTTGAAATCTGTCCCATTTTGTACACCACTGACACTGACAACATTATTCATGCCTTCGTTACATCTCGTCTTGATTACTGAAACATATTATTTTCCAGCATTAAAAAACGACAGTTGGTACAAAAATGCAGCTGCTAGACTTCTGACAAGGACAGGAAAGATGCAACAATAATACTATCCTATCTTGCTGGTTGTATTGTACCATCAATTTTGGCCAGATCTCTGTGTTCTGAGAACTCCAGCTTATTAGTCATTCTCCAAGCCCCCAAAAAATCTGCAGGCTTGAGAGCGTTTTCTTTTTGGGTCCCAGTTCTCTGGAATTCCCTTCTTGCAACAGTTACAGGTGCTACCTCAGTATGAGCATTTAAATCCATCCATCCATTTTCTACCGCTTATTCCCTCGATTGAAGTTGAGATAGGCGCCAGCGCCCCCCGCATTTAAGTCCCATCTTGAAATTCGTTTTTATACTGTAACCTTTAATTAGCATTGTTACAGCATATCTCTGACATTAGATTAGATTAGATTAGATAGTACTTTATTTATTCCGTCAGGAGAGTTCCTTCAGGAAAATTAAAATTTTCAGCACAATCCCATTCAAGATCAGACAAACATTACGGGGAGACAGAACAGGATCGCTGACGGGTCTGCCGGCTTCCAGCGCCCCTTACAAAAAAGGTGAGATACAGGTAAACAGGGGGGGGGGGGGGGATGGGAGAAAAAAATAGAAGATTAAAATAAAATAAAAAAATCGGTCTAAGCCTGGGCCCTGGAGAGGGGGTGCAGACTGAGGCCAAGGGAAAAAAACAACTCAACTCATAGCCATAGTACACATCCCTCTTACATGTGTGTAAGAGGGAAACATCAAACATCAAAGAACACAGAGGACATTAAAGACATAAAAGCAGCAGATACAACCAGACACTTCTACATACAGCTATGAATAAAAAGTAAAAGAAACATATCCACTGTGGTGGACTCTGCGGTGTTCCACGCCATCGTCCGCTGGGGTGGAGGGAGCAAGGCCAGAGACAGGAGCAGACCCAACAAAGCAACCAAGATTGAATTGTTCTAAACACACGACCAAATTGGGTTCTAAATGGTGTGTTTGGGGGTTTCAGCCCGCTTCATATTGACTGGCTTGTTTATGTCATTTGAAGACAGAATGGCATTTTACCTCATCCGACATCATCTCCTCTTCCAAATCCACCGTGCTCAGTCGGCCTATTTGGAACACAGCGCCTCCAGCAGAGGACTACGGAGCACAGAAATAAACATGTGTTCAACAATTTGCAGATCATGAAAAAAAAAACACAGTGGCATTCTATTAAATGGCCCTTGGCGGGGGGGTGTCTATCATAAAAACTGTTACACTAGCGAGAAATCAATGATTATTCGAGAGATAACCTGCAATAATTCAAGTTTAAATGACAAAAGACACACAAGTAAGAATTGGAATGGGAAATGCAAACTGCAATAAGAGTTGAGTTTTGTTCCACCTTTAGTCAGTGTGATGCTGACAGTAATAGCTCGGGTGGAAGTAAGCCTTATTTTCCACTCTTTCCACATCAAGTGGAACTTTACTAGAGTACAGTGTAAGTAGCAGATGATAAAGCATTTATAATTCATTGTCTGAACACAGACACTGTAGTCGAAAAGCTACTTGCTTTTCTCTATCTTCTTGTTATGTGACATTCATCCTCCACTGTTGTCATTTCTAATATAAAGTACAGTAAAGTTTTTACTTATATCTGTCAGTCAACTCACCATGAAAGCACTAAAACATACCGGTGTAGTGAGTTGACATTATTCACCCAAGGAACTTTACTTATTAGAGCAGTGGTCCCCAACCTTTTTGTATCCGCGGACCGGTCAACGCTTATTTGTCCCGCGGCCCGGGTGGGGTCCTTTTTTTTTCTTCTTTTTTTTTCTTTGTCTAGAAAAAGGGAGGTTTTTGTGGTTGGTGCACTAATTGTAAGTGTATATTTAGTTTTTTATGTTGATTTAATTTTTAAAAAAAAATTTTTTTTTTTTTTTTTTTTTTTTTATAAATAAAAATTAATAAAAAATTCTTCGGTGGTTGGGGACCACTGTATTAGAGGGTTCCAGTCACACGGTTTTTCACGGGACACATTTCGTGCGTTGTTGTTGCACTAGTGAGCCACGGATGAGGAGATGCTGCTCCGTTATTGATTGAAGTAAAGTGTGAATGTCATTAGAACAGTTAGCCCCATATTTTGACACTCCCGTCCTTGCACGCTACACCGCTACAACAAAGATGACGGAGAGAGGATGGTGTCGAAGTGGAGGCTCGTAAATAAGAGCGCCCACAAAACGGTGCATCCTGAAGAGACTGTCAGAAAGTGACTTGAAGATGATGTGTAAAACATCATCTATGCAACATTTTGAGCAAAGAACCACTTTGTTTAAGTTTGTATCCAATCAGAATTCAGTTAGCTTATATTGCCATGCTGTACCAAATGTGCCAGACGCCTTCAGAATCAACAATGTGTGTACACTGTAAGTAAACCAGGACATACAGTTGATAGATAATTGAGATAGCCAATCAGATCACAAGTTGTTGTCAGTAAGGCCTTCTAGCTGGCCTCACCTTGAGCGTGACATTTACGCGTCCTGTGATAGGATACGTCATCGAGACCGTTAGCGGATGAATTTGACCACACATACAGTTGATAGACAGTTGCGATAGCCAATCAGATCACAAATTGTTGACAGTTACTGTTCTGCTAGAACTAAAATGTGTAAACTCTTGTTGTAAAAGTGTGTCATGCTTGTCATGTAATGAACAATGTTCCATGTGTGTGTCGCCATCATGTGGTCAGGGCAGTTCATAAATCTTTGAGAAGTGTGTACTTTCAATCAAACTTTATTGACCGGAAGTTGCATAAGCCAAGCAGATACATTTACAGCAGGGGTCACCAATGCGGTGCCCGCGGGCACCAGGTCGCCCGTAAGGACCAGATGAGTCGCCCGCCGGCCCATCCATCCATCCATCCATTTTCTACCGCTTATTCCCTTTCGGGGTTGCGGGGGGCGCTGGCGCCTATCTCAGCTGCAATCGGGCGGAAGGCAGGGTACACCCGGGACAAGTCGCCACCTCATCGCAGGGCCTGTTCTAAAAATAGCTCAAATAGCAGCACTTACCAGTGAGCTGCCTCTAATTTTAAAATTGTATTTATTTACTAGCAAGCTGGTCTCGCTTTGCTCAACATTTTTAATTCTAAGAGAGACAAAACTCAAACAGAATTTTAAAATCCAAGAAAATATTCGAAAGACTTGGTTTTCACTTGTTTAAATAAATGTATTTATTTTTTTACTTTGCTTCTTATAACTTTCAGAAAGACAATTTTAGAGAAAAAATACAACCTTAAAAATGATTTTAGGATTTTTAAACACATATACCTTTTTAACTTTTAAATTCCTTCCTCTTTCCTGACAATTTAAATCAATGTTCAAGTACATTTATTTTTTTCATTGTAAAGAATAATAAATAAATATTAATTTAATTCTTCACTTTAGCTTCTGTTTTTTTGACAAAGAATATTTGTGAAATATTTCTTCAAACTTATTATGATTAAAATCCCCCCCAAATATTCTGGCTTTTCTAGAAAATCTGTAGAATCAAATTTAAATCTTATTTCAAAGTCTTTTAAATTTCTTTTAAAACTTTTGTTCTGGAAAATCTAGAAGAAATAATGATTTGTCTTTGTTAGAAATATAGCGTGGTCCAAAGTGCAGATTGGATTTTAACCTATTTAAAACATGTCATGAAAATTTTAAATACGAATCTTAATCAGGAAAAATTATTGATGATGTTCCATTAATTATTTTTTTTACTTTTTCAAAAAGATTCGAATTAGCTACTTTTTCTCTTCTTTTTTTCGGTTGAATTTTGGATTTTAAAAAGTCAAAATTGAAAATAAACTATGTTTCAAAATGTAATTTTCTTTTTTTTCCTGTTTTCTCCTCTTTTAACCCGTTCAATTAAGTGTTTTTTTTCATTATTTATTCTCTATAAAAAAGCCTTCCGTAGAAGGAAAAAAAATGTACGACGGAATGACTGACAGAAATACCTTTTTTATTTATCTGTTTCTATATATATTTATTGAGAGAACTCATTAAGATGATCAGTGTTTCCACAAAGATAAATATCATTAATTATTAATTATAACATAGAGTTAAAGGTAAATTGAGCAAATTGGCTATTTCTGGCAATTTATTTAAGTGTGTATCAAACTGGTAGCCCTTGGCATTAATCAGTACCCAAGAAGTAGCTCTTGCTTTCAAAAAGGTTGGTGACCCCTGATTTACGGTGTATGTTTGAATTTATTTTATAAATGCGCCAGAAAATAACCTGTTTTGTACACTGATGATGTGTTTCAATGCACAGTAGGGTGTAAATGTGTTTCTGTATAGTATTTCTCCAGCAATGGTCATGTGGTGACATCATTGATGCTATTTTTTGAGGTCATCATCGAAGTCGGACATCACTGAAGGCCTAGGTGGGAAACGCACGGCCCGCCACTGGCTAAAAATGCTCCCCGGGCGCGGCCGCCGCTGCTGCTCACTGCTCCCCTCACCTCCCAGGGGGTGGAACAAGGGGATGGGCCAAATCCAGAGGGTAATTCCACCACAGCAAGTGTGTGTGTGTGACTATCAGTAGTACTTAAACTTCAACTTATTTGTGATCGGCTGTTAGCATGTTAGCATGTTAGCTCTCACCTCCCGTCGCGCCTCACAGCCATTTAGCAGCGGCGTGCCCTCGTCGCCCCGGCTCGACCACGACACTTTCTTCGTGATGTTGGCCATCGCAGTCCACCGGTGTCGCCCAAAAGATGTCGTCTCAGCTCACGAAGTGTGACAAATGTTTGCAGTCAGAAGCCATTTCCACCGCTGCGATGATAATAATGATGATGATGATGATGATGATGGTCCTTCACGGAACTCGTGACGCTTTAGTAAATATGTACGGGAAGCGCGCCGGTCCAAATGTGGTCTTTAGCCGCAATGGATGCTGGGTATTGTAGTTCCGAACCTCCATTCGCGCGCTTTTACTTTCGGTCTGCCTGTTCTAAAATGAAATAAAATCTAACATATGTTCCCACTTTGTGAACATGTTTTAACTGACATACGTGTTTGCCATATCCATACATGAAAATATTTATTTATTACAACATTAAAATACGGTAGTATAGTAGACCTAAGTGTTCATTAAGTACCACCATAATGACAACATTAAATACAGTAATGTAGTAGACCTAAGTATTCATTAAGTACCACCATAATGACAACATTAAAATACAGTAGTGTAGTAGACCTAAGTGTTCATTAAGTACCACCATGATGACAACATTAAATACAGTAGTGTAGTAGACCTAAGTATTGATTAAGTACCACCATCATGACAACATTAAATACAGTAGTGTAGTAGACCTAAGTGTTCATTAAGTACCAACATAATGACAACATTAAATAGAGTAGTGTAGTAGACCTAAGTATTCATTAAGTACCACCATAATGACAACATTAAAATACTGTAGTGTAGTAGCCCCTAAGTATTCATTAAGTACCACCATAATGACAACATTAAAATACTGTAGTGTAGTAGACCTAAGTATTCATTAAGTACCACCATAATGACCATCAATAAAATACAGTAGTGTAGTAGACCTAAATACTCATTAAGTACCGCCATAAGGAGAACATTAAAATATAGTAATGTCGTAGACCTAAGTATTCATTAAGTACCACCATAATGACCAACAATAAAATACAGTAGTGTAGTAGACCTAAATACTCATTAAGTACCACCATAATGACAACATTAAAATACTGTAGTGTAGTAGACGTAAGTATTCATTAAGTACCACCATAATGACAACAATAAATACAGTAGTGTAGTAGACCTAAGTATTCATCAAGTACCACCATAAAACATTAAAATACAGTAGTATAGTAGACCTAAGTGTTCATTAAGTACCACCATAATGACAACATTAAATACAGTAGTGTAGTATACCCAAGTATTCATTAAGTACCACCATAAAGACAACATTAAATACAGTAGTGTAGTAGACCTGAGTATTCGTTAAGTACCACCATAATGACAACATTAAAATACTGTAGTGTAGTAGCCCCTAAGTATTCATTAAGTACCACCATAATGACAACATTAAATACAGTAGTGTAGTAGACCTAAGTATTCATTAAGTACCACCATAATGACCAACAATAAAATACAGTAGTGTAGTAGACCTAAATACTCATTAAGTACCACCATAATGACAACATTAAAATACTGTAGTGTAGTAGATCTAAGTATTCATTAAGTACCACCATAATGACCAACAATAAAATACAGTTGTGTAGTAAACCTAAATACTCATTAAGTACCACCATAATGACAACGTTAAAATACTGTGGTGTAGTAGATCTAAGTATTCATTAAGTACCACCATAATGACCAACAATAAAATACAGTAGTGTATTAGACCTAAATATTCAGTAAGTACCACCATAATGACAGCATTAAAATACTGTAGTGTAGTAGACCTAAGTATTCATTAAGTACCACCATAATGACCAACAATAAAATACAGTAGTGTATTAGTCCTAAGTATTCATTAAGTACCACCATAATGACCAACAATATTATACAGTAGTGTAGTAGACCTAAATACTCATTAAGTACCACCATAATGAAAACATTAAAATACTGTAGTAGACCTAAGTATTCATTATGTACCACCATAATGACAACATTAAATACAGTAGTGTAGTAGACCTAAGTATTCATTAAGTATCACCATAATAACAACATTAAAATACTGTAGTGTAGTAGACCTAAGTATTCATTAAGTACCACCATAATGACAACATTAAATACAGTAGTGTAGTAGACCTAAGTATTCATTAAGTACCACCATAATGACCAACAATAAAATACAGTAGTGTAGTAGACCTAAGTATTTTGGGAGAACATCCGCACTGTAACACAACATAAACACAACAGAACAAATACCCAGAATTCTTATGCATCCCTAACTCTTCCGGGCTACATTATACACCCCCGCTAGCACCAAACCCCGCCCACCTCAACAGACGCACGGGGGGGGGGGGGGGATTTGGTGTTAGCAGGGGTGTATAATGTACCCTGAATGCAGTGTTATTTCATTTTAAATTTCAAAAGAGTTTGGTGGCTCCCATTGTTTTCTTTATTTTGTAAAACGGGTCAAAATGGTTCTTTGATTGGTAAAGGTTGCCGACTCCTGCTGTACAGTAAGCCGAAACTCTACAAGCTATATGCATACTCTCTCTCTGTGTTCCTTCCCATCTGTGATGGTCTCGTGTCCCCCTTGTCGTCTTCCAGCAGCCTACCTCTGTTCCCGCGTCGCGAGCTGTGGGTCTTGTCTCCCTGTGTTCCCCCCTGGTTCTCTCTGGCTCCCCCTTTTGGATCTCGACCTCCCGCCTGAACACGGACTTTGGTACCTCTCTATTGACCTCCTGCCTGCTCACAGACTTCCAAGCCAGTCTTGCCCCCTCTTTGGACTTCTGCCTCTCGCTCAACACTACTGGTAACACTCAACATTGAATTCCCACACATAGTCGCACACCACACACATATTTGGGTTGGTTTACACTTCATATTATTGTATATTAATAAATATAGACGTCCCTGCTCTCTGTGTCGTCTTCTTCCTCCGTAGAAGCCGTAACACATCATGTGTGAATGTACATGGTGGGAAGAGTGCTGGACTTTTTTTCCTCCTTCTGACTCAACCACTCACTTGACTTCTGCTTTCATTTTGACTTTACTTCATGCAGGCACTGTCCTGCCATACTTCTTCCCCAGGTAGCGCCTGTCTGCCTGACAAATTAATCATTAATGACAAAATACTGTAAGACATACAGTAAGTATTATTTAATTTTCATGATATGATGCCACCCGCGACCTCGATAGGGACAAGCGGTAGAAATGGATGGACGGGATGGATATGATGCCATATCTTTGGACGCTGACTCAGTAATTGTCACCACAAACTCCCCGTTACATGTCATTTTTGAAAGTCCAGTGGTTCCCAGTTTTACTTTCATGTTGTCTTCGTGACCAGCTGCCAGTCCGTCATGTCCATTCCAGTCTGGACATTCCTCCCACTTCTACAGGACGCTTGAGTTCCTTCTGGGTAAATATGAACGCTTTAAAAGAAAAATGATGCTTTGTCTTGGCTGTAATGAAAAGTTTTTTGCCGCATTGTTGTACAGCTCTCCTGTGTGCTGGGATGGATGAATCAAGACCGCTGCTGCCTAGGAGACAATCATCATCTGAATCCACGGTAAGAAACCAAAACACACACTAAAAAGCCAACAAATAACCAACCAATCAAAGCCAGCCAAGAGGACCAGAATGCAGATTTACCTCGGGCACAAATACACCCCACTACTGTCACAGATGCTGGCTTTTCCACTCTGTGCCTAGAACAGTCCGGAAATGATTATTTTCCTCTTTGTTCTGGAAGACACGACGTCCACAGTTTCCAGAAACAATTGGAAATGTGGACTCGTCAGACCACAGAACCCTTTTCCGCTTTGCATCATGTTCTGGCAACTTTATACTGAATTTCAAGATACTTTGATCCCGTCTTTAAAAAGTCAAAACTGTCACATGTTGTTGACGAACCCCAAGATGCAGAGATGGCGGCAGGCATTGTGCAGGAAAACATGATTTAATTTAACACTAAAACAAGAACAAACAAAAGGGTACAAACAAAAGGTGCGCACAAGGCGCAGAACAAACGTGGCTGGACTTAGACTTAGACAAACTTTAATGATCCACAAGGGAAATTGTTCAGACCCACTGTGGTGGGAAGTAGCTGTGCCTCCCCAGCTGCACAGCTATTCAGAGCCCCCCCTCAAGGGACGGATCCCAGACATCACCAGATAGGCCCACAGACGAAAGAGATGGGTGGGAGAGGGCTTGAAATCAGGCCAAAGTTTTCTTTAATTCAGCCATCATCACCAGAATTCTGTCAAGTCTCTCTGCCATTGAAATATCTGCGGGGTTCGAATTTGGTTGGAGTATTCAGTCACATGTTGTTGTGGACGAACCCCAAGATGCAGAGATGGCGGCACGCATTGTGCAGGAAAACATGATTTACTTTAACACTAAAACAAGAACAAACAAAAGGGTACAAACAAAAGGCGCGCACAAGGCGCAGAACAAACTTGGCTGGACTTAGACTTAGACAAACTTTAATGATCCACAAGGGAAATTGATCAGACCCACTGGGGTGGGAAGTAGCTGTGCCTCCCCAGCTGCACAGCTATTCAGAGCCCCCCCCCCCTCCCCCCCTCAAGGGACGGATCCCAGACATCACCAGATAGGCCCACAGACGAAAGAGATGGGTGGGAGAGGGCTTGAAATCAAGCCAAAGTTTTCTTTAATTCAGCCATCATCGCCAGAATTTTGTCAAGTCTCTCTGCCATTGAAATATCTGCGGGGTTCGAATTTGGTTGGAGTATTCTGTCACATGTTGTTGTTGACGAACCCCAAGATGCATAGATGGCGGCAGGCATTGTGCGGGAAAACATAATTTACTTTAACACTAAAACAAGAACAAACAAAAGGGTACAAACAAAAGGCGCGCACAAGGCGCAGAACAAACTTGGCTGGACTTAGACTTAGACAAACTTTAATGATCCACAAGGGAAATTGATCGGACCCACTGGGGTGGGAAGTAGCTGTGCCTCCCCAGCTGCACTGCTATTCAAAGCCCCCCCCCCTCAAGGGACGGATCCCAGACATCACCAGATAGGCCCACGGACGAAAGAGATGGGTGGGAGAGGGCTTGAAATCAAGCCAAAGTTTTCTTTAATTCAGCCATCATCGCCAGAATTCTGTCAAGTCTCTCTGCCATTGAAATATCTGCGGGGTTCGAATTTGGTTGGAGTATTCAGTCACATGTTGTTGTGGATGAACCCCAAGATGCAGAGATGGCGGCAGGCATTGTGCGGGAAAACATGATTTACTTTAACACTAAAACAAGAACAAACAAAAGGGTACAAACAAAAGGTATGCACAAGGCGCAGAACAAACTTGGCTGGACTTAGACTTAGACAAACTTTAATGATCCACAAGGGAAATTGATCAGACCCACTGGGGTGGGAAGTAGCTGTGCCTCCCCAGCTGCACAGCTATTCAAAGCCCCCCCCCTCAAGGGACGGATCCCAGACATCACCAGATAGGCCCACAGACGAAAGAGATGGGTGGGAGAGGGCTTGAAATCAGGCCAAAGTTTTCTTTAATTCAGCCATCATCACCAGAATTTTGTCAAGTCTCTCTGCCATTGAAATATCTGCGGGGTTCGAATTTGGTTGGAGTATTCTGTCACATGTTGTTGTTGACGAACCCCAAGATGCAGAGATGGCGGCAGGAATTGTGCGGGAAAACATAATTTACTTTAACACTAAAACAAGAACAAACAAAAGGGTACAAACAAAAGGCGCGCACAAGGCGCAGAACAAACTTGGCTGGACTTAGACTTAGACAAACTTTAATGATCCACAAGGGAAATTGATCAGACCCACTGGGGTGGGAAGTAGCTGTGCCTCCCCAGCTGCACAGCTATTCAAAGCCCCCCCCCCTCAAGGGACGGATCCCAGACATCACCAGATAGGCCCACAGACGAAAGAAATGGGTGGGAGAGGGCTTGAAATCAGGCCAAAGTTTTCTTTAATTCAGCCATCATCGCCAGAGTTCTGTCAAGTCTCTCTGCCATTGAAATATCTGCGGGGTTCGAATTTGGTTGGAGTATTCAGTCACATGTTGTTGTTGACGAACCCCAAGATGCAGAGATGGCGGCAGGCAAACAAAAGGGTACAAACAAAAGGCGCGCACAAGGCGGAGAACAAACTTGGCTATGAACAAAAACTAGCACAAAGGCTAACTGTGGACTAGAAACAAAAACACTTACTGTGACATGAAGGAACTATGACAGAGTGAACAGAAGTAGACACAGCTACAACGATAAGTATTAATGACATTACAGGTAGTGGTGACAATAATCCAGCACTGACTGGAGGGGAAGGCAGCTTTAAATAGTAGCTGGCTGATTGACACCAGGTGTGGCCAGGTGCCAATCAGCCACAGCTGAGGGTGCACAGCACGCAGGGAGACAAACAGGAAACAGAACCAAAACAAGAGCGCTGACAGGAAATACAACCAACACAGAGGGGAAAGTAAAACACAACCAAACTGTCAGGAGCAAGCCTGACAAAAACATTATTTCAGGTTTTTACATGCGCTGAACTAAACATGTGTTTTAAAAAACTGCTTTTAACCAAATGAGGTTTTTACTGTACGTAAACATACTAAGTGTGTGTTTGTGGGACTTAGGGTGCAGTTGGGGTCCCTTTAAGATTCTTGCGTGTGAAAGCCTAGAATTTGGCCACGCAATTCAATTCTATGGTTATTGTCAGAATAATTGTATTTAAGTTATCACAAAACTTTGTGTTGCCTCGAGTTCCCGGCGAGAGGACAAAAGATGTCTTTGATCCTACCAAGCAAAAGGCTTGTTAAACTCCACTTTTTAGGATGGGAAGCGACATGAAGGTGTTTTTTTTTTATCTATTGTAATCCACTGCGATGAGGTGGCGACTTGTCCAGGGTGTACCCTTCCTTCCGCCCGATTGTAGCTGAGATAGGCGCCAGCGCCCCCCGTGACCCCGAAAGGGAATAAGCGGTAGGAAATGGATGGATGGATATTGTAATCCACAGGAAGATCTTGTCTTGAACCTAGATCTGCAAAGCGGAGAGGAAGCAGGACCCGACGCAAGCTCCAGGCATCTTTTCTTTGAACTGTTTTGTGACCAAGGTTGACGGCTGTTTACGACCCCCATGCCTTTACCAACAGATGTTGCCATGTAATCAGGGAAAGTCCAAATAAAAGAGGAGGCGTACAATCCTCTTGCCAGAGCGTGGTAGAAGACTGTACAAAGAGTACAGCCCAGACGTTTCTCCTCATTGAGCTAAATTGAATCCTGTCTCTGTTTAATTCCTTGCTTCTTGTCTGTCTAATAGATGTCATCAGTGTTTGAACCTGACAGTTATCATTGCTCTTTTCTAATAATCGGATTCGTGAACATGTTTGACTTTTGTCCACACCATCAATGTCTGCTCTGATTTGTACACTTTTCTCTGTTCCAGTTTCAAAAATCCAATCTGCTCCTGGCGGTTTTTGCCGCCGTTTTGGGGAACTTCAACTTTGGTTATTCTTTGGTCTATCCGTCCCCCGTCCTGCCGGTGCTCCAAGGTCCTGATGCGGACCCCCGGCTGAGGATGGACACCTCCCAGGCCGCCCTGTTCGGCTCGGTCTTCATGCTGGGCGTGGCTGGTGGCGGGCTGGCGGCCATGCTGCTCACGGACCTGATTGGGAGAAAGCTGAGCATCATGGCGTCAGCAATACCTTCTGCTATTGGGTCAGATATTCTATTATGACAGTACAGTAGATTCTAACACTGGTACATACAGTACTTGAAATATTCATATTCAAATAAAGCCAAAGCTAATCAAATGATCAGGTATTGAAAAGCAGTAAGAAACTTAGGCTTAGCTTTTTCATGTATTCTTAATGTGTGTGTTTCAGTTACCTGTTAATGGGAGGGGCTACAGAGCTGTGGATGCTCCACCTTGGCCGTATCCTCACAGGTGTTGCCGGTGGGGTGACATCAGCATCCATTCCTGTAGGTTACCATGGTTACAGTGGCTTTGTTTGTGCAATATTCAGCGGTAATGATGATACAGTTTATGGCAAAGTCTTAAAGCAGGACTTGACATAATAGAAATAATACACTGTACAGTGCAAAGGACATTTTCTTTCATTCTAATCTTCTTGTTTTATATATATATATATATATATATATATATATATATATATATATATATATATATATATATATATATATATATATATATATATATATATACACACAGTGGGGTAAAAAATTATTTAGTCAGCCACTGATTGTGCAAGTTCTCCCACTTAAAACGATGACAGAGGTCTGTCATTTTCATCATAGGTACACTTCAACTGTGAGAGACAGAATGTGAAAAAAAAATAGAGGAATTCACATTGTCGGAATTTTAAAGAATTTATTTGTAAATGATGGTGTAAAATAAGTATTTGGTCAACCATTCAAAGCTCTCACTGATGGAAGGAGGTTTTGGATCAAAATCTCACGATACATGGCCCCATTCATCCATCCATCCATCCATTTTCTACCGATTGTAGCTGAGATAGGCGCCAGCGCCCCCCGCTACCCCGAAAGGGAATAAGCGGTAGAAAATGGCCCCATTCATTCTTTCCTTAACACGGATCAATCGTCCTGTCCCCTTAGCAGAAAAACAGCCCCAAAGCATGATGTTTCCACCCCCATGCTTCACAGTAGGTATGGTGTTCTTGGGATGCAACTCAGTATTCTTCTTCCTCCAAACACCACCAGTTGAGTTTATACCAAAATGGATACATGGATGATACAGCAGAGGATTGGGAGAATGTCATGTGGTCAGATGAAACCAAAATAGAACTTTTTGGTATAGAATACTGAGTTGCATCCCAAGAACACCATACCTACTGTGAAGCATGGGGGTCGAACATCATGCTTTGGGGCTGTTTTTCTGCTAAGGGGACAGGATGATTGATCCTTGTTAAGGAAAGAATGAATGGGGCCATGTATCGTGAGATTTTGAGCCAAAACCTCCTTCCATCAGCGAGAGCTTTGAATAGTTGACCAAATACTTATTTTCCACCATAATTTACAAATACATTCTTTAAAATTCCTACAATGTGAATTCCTGGATTTTTTTTTTCACATTCAGTCTCTTATGATGAAAATGACAGACCTCTGTCATCATTTGAAGTGGGAGAACTTGCACAATCGCTGGCTGACTAAATACTTTTTTGCCCCACTGTACATATTGTTGGATTTGGTTGTCTTTTTATGTCCTCGTCAGATTTTAGAACAGCTAAAGTGTGAGCCTTTTACATAGACCTTGAATTTGGAATGTTGGAATGAAGACATAACAATCCCTATCTCAACTGTCCGAAGTAGGGAGGAGAAGAAGAGGGGCGAGTGAGAGTGAGTGAGGAGGGAGAAACTGCCATTTTAGGATTAGATCAATTTGGACCGTGCCTTTGAAATGTTGTATCTAGATTGATCTCCCAAAGCGCTTTGGTTATAAAATATCAAAATGAGTAACCTCTGTCTCTGATTGATTTAAAACCAGCTTATGTGTCGTAAAAGAACCTGGGGGCGTTGACCGAAGGAAGAACGGGTCCAAAACGCAACAATATATATATATATATATATATATATATATATATATATATATATATATATATATATATATATATATATATATATATATATATATATATATATATATATATATACATACACACACGCACTATAGTTATATAGTACAGTAGTACAGTTGACGTGCTTCAATAGTCATTCTATGTTAGCTGACCACTTTCTGCTTCAGTGAGTCCAACAGGTGTGTTTCTGTGCAGGTGTACATCTCTGAGATCTCCCATAAATCCCTGAGAGGAACACTGGGCTCCTGCCCTCAGTTCACTGCCGTGTTTGGAGCCTTGGTGCTCTACGCTTTAGGTACTCCATCTTACTTCTTCTTCAATGAAACAGTGCAGACATTGCAGGAGGAAGTCTTCTGCTTGTGTGTATGACGTGTGTGCATGTGTGTGTGTGTGTGACATGTGTGCACGTGTGTGTGTATGACATGTGTGCATGTATGACGTGTGTGCATGTGTGTGTATGACGTGTGTGCATGTGTGTGTGTATGACGTGTGCATGTGTGTGTGTGTGACATGTGTGCATGTGTGTGTGTGACATGTGTGCATGTGTGTGTGTATGACATGTGTGCATGTATGACGTGTGTGCATGTGTGTGACATGTGTGCACGTGTGTGTGTATGACGTGTGTGCATGTGTGTGTGTGTGACATGTGTGCACGTGTGTGTGTATGACGTGTGTGTGTATGACATGTGTGCATGTATGACGTGTGTGAATGTGTGTGTGTATGACGTGTGTGCATGTGTGTGTGTATGACGTGTGTGCATGTGTGTGTGTATGACATGTGTGCACGTGTGTGTGTATGACATGTGTGCACGTGTGTGTGTATGACGTGTGTGCATGTGTGTGTGTATGAAATGTGTGCACGTGTGTGTGTATGACATGTGTGCACGTGTGTGTGTATGACGTGTGTGCATGTGTGTGTGTATGACATGTGTGCATGTGTGTGTATGACATGTGTGCATGTGTGTGTGTATGACATGTGTGCATGTGTGTGTGTATGACATGTGTGCATGTGTGTGTGTGTATGACATGTGTGCATGTGTGTGTGTATGACATGTGTGCATGTGTGTGTGTATGACATGTGTGCATGTGTGTGTGTGTGACATGTGTGCATGTGTGTGTGTATGACATGTGTGCATGTGTGTGTGTATGACATGTGTGCATGTGTGTGTGTGTATGACATGTGTGCATGTGTGTGTGTATGACATGTGTGCACGTGTGTGTGTATGCCATGTGTGTACATGTGTGTGTATGACATGTGTGCATGTGTGTGTGTATGACATGTGTGCACGTGTGTATGACATGTGTGCATGTGTGTGTGTATGACATGTGTACATGTGTGTGTGTATGACATGTGTGCACGTGTGTGTGTGTGTGTGACATGTGTGCATGTGTGTGTGTATGACATGTGTGCATGTGTGTGTGTGTATGACATGTGTGCACGTGTGTGTGTATGACATGTGTGCATGTGTGTGTGTATGACGTGTGCATGTGTGTGTGTATGACATGCGTGCATGTGTGTGTGTATGACATGTGTGCATGTGTGTGTGTATGACATGTGTGCATGTGTGTGTGTATGACATGTGTGCATGTGTGTGTGTGTATGACATGTGTGCATGTGTGTGTATGACATGTGTGCATGTGTGTGTGTATGACATGTGTGCATGTGTGTGTGTATGACCTGTACATGTGTGTGTGTATGACATGTGTGCACGTGTGTGTGTGACGTGTGTGCATGTGTGTGTGTATGACGTGTGTGCATGTGTGTGTGTATGACATGTGTGCATGTGTGTGTGTATGACATGTGTGCATGTTTGTGTGTATGACGTGTGTGCATGTGTGTGTGTATGACATGTGTGCATGTGTGTGTGTATGACATGTGTGCATGTGTGTGTGTATGACGTGTGTGCACGTGTGTATGACATGTGTGCATGTGTGTGTGTATGACATGTGTGCATGTGTGTGTGTATGACATGTGTGCATGTGTGTGTATGACATGTGTGTACGTGTGTGTGTATTACATGTGTGCGTGTGTGTGTATGACATGTGTGCATGTGTGTGTGTATGACATATGTGCATGTGTGTGTGTATGACATGTGTGCATGTGTGTGTGTATGACATGTGTGCATGTGTGTGTGTATGACATGTGTGCATGTGTGTGTGTATGACATGTGTGCATGTGTGTGTGTATGACATGTGTGCATGTGTGTGTGTATGACATGTGTGCATGTGTGTGTGTATGACATCTGTGCACGTGTGTGTGTATGACATATGTGCATGTGTGTGTGTATGACATGTTTGCATGTGTGTGTGTGTGACATGTGTGCACGTGTGTGTGTATGACATGTGTGCACGTATGTGTGTATGACATGTGTGCATGTGTGTGTGTATGACATGTGTGCATGTGTGTGTGTATGACATGTGTGTACGTGTGTGTGTATGACATGTGTGCATGTGTGTGTGTATGACATAAGTGCACGTGTGTGTGTGTATGACATGTGTGCATGTGTGTGTGTATGACATAAGTGCACGTGTGTGTGTATGACATGTGTGCATGTGTGTGTGTATGACATGTGTGCATGTGTGTGTGTGTGTGACATGTGTGCACGTGTGTGTGTGTGACATGTGTGCACGTGTGTGTGTGCAGGTCTTGTGTTACCTTGGCGCTGGCTTGCAGTGGTCGGGGGTGTGCCAGCATTGCTGATGGTGGTCCTGCTGGCCTTCATGCCCGACTCCCCCAGACGGCTGCTGAGCCTGGAGAGAGAGCAGCAGGCCGAGCTCGCCCTCCGCTGGCTGAGAGGAGTCCACTATGACGTGCAGAGCGAGCTGGAGGCCATTAAGGTGACCCAGACAAGCAGGAAGTAGCTGTGACACACCAAGTTTGCTACTTCACACGCTGTCACGTATTGGATGATTGATTTCTTTAATTCAATGGATATCAGCTCCTTCTTCATTTCAGTTAGGTCCATTTCTAGGATGTTACAGAGTGCCCAGAGAGGTTATTAAAAAGGGAAAAATTTGTGGAAACGACGACGGGAAAACCCTGTAGCTCACACTTTAGACCACACTTGGCAAAACATGTCCTGGTTAAGTAAATGGTTTGTACAAGTACATCCACTATTCTACCTTCGAGGTAATCGAAGCGCTTTGACGCTATTTTCACATTCATCCATTCACACACACCTTCACAATGATGACATCTATAATTATATGTTGATAAACTATCATAAATGAATCTTCTAGCACATACACAATGTTGACATAATTATAATTTGATAAAGACGAGGAAAATACGCGACTAGTAAACACCACATGCAAACATGACGTCTTAGACACGACGTTAAATGATGAAATACAACCTTACCCCTTAAAAAAACGATGCATATTTATCCAGGAGAGTCTTGATATCAATCAATCAATCAATGTTTATTTATATAGCCCCAAATCACAAATGTCTCAAAGGACTGCACAAATCATTACGACTACAACATCCTCGGAAGAACCCACAAAAGGGCAAGGAAAACTCACACCCAGTGGGCAGGGAGAATTCACATCCAGTGGGACGCCAGTGACAATGCTGACTATGAGAAACCTTGGAGAGGACCTCAGATGTGGGCAACCCCCCCCCCCTCTAGGGGACCGAAAGGAATGGATGTGGAGCGGGTCTAACATGATACTGTGAAAGTTCAATCCATAGTGGCTCCAACACAGTCGCGAGAGTTCAGTTCAAAGCGGATCTAAGACAGCAGCGAGAGTCCCGTCCACAGGAAACCATCTCAAGCGGAGGTGGATCAGCAGCGTAGAGATGTCCCCAACTGATACAGGCGAGCGGTCCATCCTGGGTCTCGACTCTGGACAGCCAGTACTTCATCCATGGTCATCGGACCGGACCCCCTCCACAAGGGAGGGGGGGACAGAGGAGAAAAAAGAAAAGAAGCGGCAGATCAACTGGTCTAAAAAGGAGGTCTATTTAAAGGCTAGAGTATACAGATGAGACTTAAATGCTTCTACTGAGGTAACATCTCGAACTGTTACCGGGAGGGCATTCCAGAGTACTGGAGCCCGAACGGAAAACACTCTATAGCCCGCAGACTTTTTTTGGGCTCTAGGAATCACTAATAAGCCGGAGTCTTTTGAAGGCAGATTTCTTGCCGGGACATATGGTACAATACAATCGGCAAGATAGGATGGAGCTAGACCGTGTAGTATTTTATATGTAAGTAGTAAAACCTTAAAGTCACATCTTAAGTGCACAGGAAGCCAGTGCAGGTGAGCCAGTATAGGTATATATGTATGTATATATGTATATAAAGGTATATACAGTATAGGTATATATGTATGTATATAAAGGTATATACAGTATAGGTATATATGTATGTATATAAAGGTATATACAGTATAGGTATATATGTATGTATATATGTATATAAAGGTATATATGTATGTATATATGTATATAAAGGTATATACAGTACAGGCGTAATGTGATCAAACTTTCTTGTTCTTGTCAAAAGTCTAGCAGCCACATTTTGTACCAACTGTAATCTTTTAATGCTAGACATGGGGAGACCCCAAAATAATACGTTACAGTAATCAAGACGAGACGTAACAAACGCATGGATAATGATCTCAGCGTCTTTAGTGGACAGAATGGAGCGAATTTTAGCGATATTACGGAGATGAAAGAAGGCCGTTTTAGTAACGTTTTTAATGTGTGCCTCAAAGGAGAGAGTTGGGTCGAAGATAATACCCAGATTTTTTACCGTGTCGCCTTGTTTAATTGTTTGGTTGTCAAATGTTAAAGTTGTATTATTAAATAGAGGTCGGTGTCTAGCAGGACTGATAGATACCAATGACCTTGACCCTGCAGTCACACAGCAAGAAGTTGTAGACCTGCAGGATGTTCCAAGTTTCCATCTGGATCACAATAGTTCCATAATGCGGCTGCTAGACTTTTGACAAGAACAAGAAAGTTTGATCACATTACGCCTGTACTGTATATACCTTTATATACATATATACATACATATATACCTATACTGTATATACCTTTATATACATATATACATACATATATACCTATACTGTATATACCTTTATATACATATATACATACATATATACCTATACTGTATATACCTTTATATACATATATACATACATATATACCTATACTGTATATACCTTTATATACATATATACATACATATATACCTATACTGGCTCACCTGCACTGGCTTCCTGTGCACTTAAGATGTGACTTTAAGGTTTTACTACTTACGTATAAAATACTACACGGTCTAGCTCCATCCTATCTTGCCGATTGTATTGTACCATATGTCCCGGCAAGAAATCTGCCTTCAAAAGACTCCGGCTTATTAGTGATTCCCAAAGACCAAAAAAAGTCTGCGGGCTATAGAGCGTTTTCATTTCGGGCTCCAGTACTCTGGAATGCCCTCCCGGTAACAGTTCGAGATGCCACCTCAGTAGAAGCATTTAAGTCTCACCTTAAAACTCATTTGTATACTCTAGCCTTTAAATAGACTCCCTTTTTAGACCAGTTGATCTGCCGTTTCTTTTCTTTTTCTTCTATGTCCCACTCTCCCTTGTGGAGGAGGTCCGGTCCGATCCGGTGGCCATGTACTGCTTGCCTGTGTATCGGCTGGGGACATCTCTGCGCTGCTGATCCGCCTCCGCTTGGGATGGTTTCCTGCTGGCTCCGCTCTGAACGGGACTCTCGCTGCTGTGTTGGATCCGCTTTGGACTGGACTCTCGCTGCTGTGTTGGATCCATTATGGATTGAACTTTCACAGTATCATGTTAGACCCGCTCCACATCCATTGCTTTCCTCCTCTCCAAGGTTCTCATAGTCATCATTGTCACCGACGTCCCACTGGGTGTGAGTTTTCCTTGCCCTTATGTGGGCCTACCGAGGATGTGGTAGTGGTTTGTGCAGCCCTTTGAGACACTAGTGATTTAGGGCTATATAAGTAAACATTGATTGATTGATTGATTGATATGTCTGGGAACACAACCAACAGATAATCCTTGAAGTTTAGGGATAAAGTGTAGTTTTTTTGCTAGTGCCTGCTTTTTGCAGGAAGATTCAAGTCTTTTTTTTGTACTCTGATAGTTAGCTTGGTGGACCACTACTTCCTGGAAGAAGTCCCGTGTGGGAATACCAGCGATTGACAGGTGTTTTGTCCCCCGCAGCTCAGTATCAGCCTGCAGAGACATCTGCCGTGGTCCCAGCTGGCCAAGCCCGTCTACTACCGGCCCATCATCATCTCCGTGGCCATGCGTCTGCTGCAGCAACTCACCGGCATCAGTCCCGTTCTCGTCTACTTGCAGCCCATTTTTTCTCACAGCAACGTCTCGCTGGATCCCGGGTAGGAAAAGCTGGTACGCACCTTTAACGATCACCGGGGAGAGTTTTTCAAAGCATCCGTGTCTCTCAGGTTTGACGCTGTAATCGTGGGCTTGGTTCGCCTCCTTTCCGTTACCGTGGCAGCGGTTTTGATGGACAAGGCCGGGCGTAAAGTTCTACTGTACATCTCAAGCTTCCTGATGTTCTTGTCCACCCTGACCCTGACCATGATTTCCTACAATGCACCTGACCTCCCTGGCCCCGGACCCTCCAACCTCACTCTAAGTACTCTGCACACCGCCAGCAAGCACACGGCTGCAGGGCCCCTTCCACTTATCAGCGTCATGGTATTCATTTTTGGTGAGTCATGAAAGCTGCATGAAATCATTCAAATCCATCAAAAAATTCATAATTTTTAAAAAACTAAGTAAAAATTAATGCTGCAAGCAGCGATGGAAGGGACCGGATTTTGCTGGTGTTTCCTGCCTTTACCCATTCAACATATCTTTACCTGCACATTACCTACCTTCCCTGCATCCTGGGGTCCCACCTGTGCTTCCTTTTTTCACCCATACTTGCTGTGCTTCCTGCCATCACCCAGACAACATAACTTTACCTGCACATTACCTACCTTCTCTGTAACCTGGAGTCAAACTGGTGCCTCCTTCTTTCACCCAGTCAACATATCTTTACCTGCACATTACCTACCTTCCCTGCATCCTGGAGTCACGCTGGTGCTTCCTTTTTTCACCCATACACGCTGGTGCTTCCTGCCATCACCCAGACAACATATCTTTACCTGCACATTACCTACCTTCTCTGTATCCTGGAGTCAAACTGGTGCCTCCTTCTTTCCCCCAGTCAACATATCTTTACCTGCACATTACCTACCTTCCCTGCATCCTGGGGTCACACTGGCGCTTCCTTTTTTCACCCATACTTGCTGTGCTTCCTGCCATCACCCAGACAACATAACTTTACCTGCACATTACCTACCTTCCCTGCATCCTGGGGTCACACTGGTGCTTCTTTTTTTCACCCATACTTGCTGTGCTTCCTGCCATCAACCAGACAACATAACTTTACCTGCACATTACCTACCTTCTCTGTATCCTGGAGTCAAACTGGTGCCTCCTTCTTTCTCCCAGTCAACATATCTTTACCCGCACGTTACCTACCTTCTCTGCATTGTGTGGTCACGCTGGTGCTTCCTGCTTTTAAGCAGCCATCTTGAGACGGCAGCAGCAGCAGCGTAGCGGTTTTTTGAAGGCTCGTAAATTTAAAACCGGAGCAGTTAGAAAAACTCTTTCATCAACTTTTAATCAGAAGGGTTCAATCTCTTTCCTGTGCGAGTTTGAAGCCGACACGACAAACGCGCTCGGAGGAGATAATGTTTAAAAAAGGTGACGGGTTTTTACAAAACTTTTGTTTTGAAGGGGTAATTGCCAACTTCCTGTTGATTTTTGCTGAAGGATGTCAATGAATGAAATGTAGGTATAAGTGAGACCTACATAGAGGTTTTTGTTTCATGTCTCTACAACATTCCTACCGGAAGTTACAAGCAGTTTTGTCTGTTTTCTTCCTAGGAGCAGTTTTGTCTGTGTTTTATTCCTAGGGGGCGCTAGAGCGCAATTTTGAGTTTTGGGGTTAGGTTTTTTATTAGATCGCAATTTTCGCCAGTCCTGATGTGTGTGTCCAGTTTGGTGAGTTTTGAAGCTTATAAGGGGGTCAAATTACAGCTCAAAGAGGGAAAAAATGAATAGTTTTTAGTAAACTTTTGTTTTGGAGGGGTTTTTGCCAACTTTCTGTTGATTTTTGTTGAAAGATGTCATTTTATGAAATTTAAGTCTAAGTCAGATCTACATGGAGGTTTTTGTTTCATGTCTCTATGACATTCTTAACGGAAGTTACAAGCACTTTTGTCTGTTTTCTTCCTAGGAGCAGTTTTGTCTGTGTTTTATTCCTAGGTGGCGCTAGAGCGCAATTTTGAGTTTTGGAGTTAGGTTTTTTATTAGATCGCAATTTTTGCCAGTCCTGATGTGTGTGTCCAGTTTGGTGAGTTTTGAAGCATGTTAAGGTGGTCAAATTACAGCTCAAAGAGGTAAAAATGAAATTTTTTAGTAAACTTTTGTTTTGGAGGGGTTTTTGCCAACTTTCTGTTGATTTTTGTTGAATATTGTCAGTTTATGAAATTTAAGTCTAAGTCAGACCTACATAGAGGTTTTTGTTTCATGTCTCTACGACATTCTTAACGGAAGTTACAAGCAGTTTTGTTTGTGTTTTATTCCTAGGGGGCGCTAGAGCGCAATTTTGAGTTTTGAGGTTTGTTTTTTTTATTAGATGGTAATTTTCGCCAGTCCTGATGTTTGTGTGTTAAATTTGGTGAGTTTTTAAGCATGTTAAGGGGGTCGAATTACAGCTCAAAGAGGCGGCGGTATAATAATAATAATAAAACCTTAGAAATTCAATAGGGTCCTCTGTCCCAAAGGGACATCGGGCCCTAATAATAAGTAATTATAGTGAATAATATACATAATAATGTACTTGATAGTATGATTTATTACGCTGTATATTATATATTGTAGGAAAAAGTCATGATAAAATCCTATTGTATTTTTACAAAAACACATTTTTAGAATTCTGAGAATAGGGTCAAACATTGTAAGAAGTGAAGTGAAGTGAATTATATTTATATAGCGCTTTTCTCAAGTGACTCAAAGCGCTTTACATAGTGAAACCCAATATCCAAGTTACATTTAAAGCGGTGTGGGTGGCACTGGGAGCAGGTGGGTAAAGTGTCTTGCCCAAGGACACAACGGCAGTGACCAGGATGGCACAAGCGGGAATCGAACCTGCAACCCTCAAGTTGCTGGCACGGCCACTCTACCAACCGAGCTATGAAAAAAAAGTGTAAATAGTGTGAGAAAGAAGCTGTAACGCTAACTCCTTGATCTTTAATCCGTGCACAAACATTTAATTTGCTGTGTTGTCTACTAAATGTTTCCTTGTCTGGTCTCCTAGGATACGCCATGGGGTGGGGGCCCATCACCTGGCTGCTGATGTCAGAGGTGTTGCCTCTGGTGGTCAGGGGCGTGGCCTCAGGCCTGTGCGTGACGGTCAGCTGGTTGACGGCCTTTGCCCTCACCGCCGCCTTCACCTACCTGGTGGACAGGTACGGCCTGTACGTGCCTTACCTTTTCTTCACCGTGGTGTGCGTCCTGTGCCTGCTCTTCACCGCCGTCTGCGTGCCGGAGACTCGCGGCCGCTCGCTGGAGGAAATAGAGAACTATTTCAGGACGCGGACATTTACTATTGAGAGTGAACGTTCCAATGAGGGGCGACGTCCATTTCCTACCGCTTGTCCCTCTCGGGGACAAGAAGAAGAAATATGAAAGTGCATGTCCACGTGTCAGTCCTGTGATTGACAGCTGATCCGTCCCAGGTGTCAGCTTCCTTCTGGCCATCAACAGCTTGAGGAGTTTGCAACTGGAATGTACGACTCCATAATGCAAATATGATTCATGTGTGTGGGAAAGATTTTTTAAAAAGATGCACACTTTGTCTCAAAGCATGTTAAATAGATTTCAGTGGACTGGACATAAAATAGAATGTAAAAAACCCTCATAGAAATGGGTTATTAGAAGTCAAATATATGAATGTTGAAATGTGCAAACCTAACTGCAAAGAAATTGGCTGAAAATGTTAGCATGCTATTGTGAGCACGGAACATTAGCATTAGTGGCCTGCAAACGTGTATGAAATTGAGGCGTACGCACCCAAAATTAGCATAAAAGTTAGCAAATGCCACGTACAAAGTTATGACTTTGAGGTGTACGCCTGCGAAATTTGTAAAAAAAAAAAAAAAGTTAGCATCTTAACAGTTAGCATGTGTCAAGAACCAAGTTATATGACTCTGAGGTGGACGCCTGCATAATTAGCAAAAAAAGAGTTAGCATCTTAACAGTTAGCATGTGTCAAAAACCACGTTATATGACTGATGTGTACGCCTGCAAAATTTCCCCCAAAAAACAGTTAGCATGTGTCAAGAACGAAGTTATATGACTGAGGTGTACGCCTGCAAAATCTGCACACATAACAATTTAGCATCTTAACAGTTAGCATGTGTCAAGAACCAAGATATATGACTCTAAGGTGGACGCCTGCAAAATTAGCAAAAAAAAGAGTTAGCATCTTAACAGTTAGCATGTGTCAAGAACCAATTTATATGACTCTGAGGTGGACGCCTGCATAATTAGCAAAAAAAAGAGTTAGCATCTTAACAGTTAGCATGTGTCAAGAACCAATTTATATGACTCTGAGGTGTACGCCTGCAAAATTAAAAAAAAAAAGTTAGCATCTTAACAGTTAGCATGTGTCAAAAACCACGTTATATGACTGATGTGTACGCCTGCAAAATTTCCGAAAAAAAAACAGTTAGCTTGTGTCACGAACGAAGTTATATGACTGAGGTGTACGCCTGCAAAATCTGCACACATAAAAATTTAGCATCTTAACAGTTAGCATGTGTCAAGAACCAAGATATATGACTCTAAGGTGGACGCCTGCAAAATTAGCAAAAAAAAGAGTTAGCATCTTAATAGTTAGCATGTGTCAAGAACCAATTTATATGACTCTGAGGTGGACGCCTGCATAATTAGCAAAAAAAAGAGTTAGCATCTTAACAGTTAGCATGTGTCAAGAACCAATTTATATGACTCTGAGGTGTATGCCTGCAAAATTTGAAAAAAAAAAGTTAGCATCTTAACAGTTAGCATGTGTCAAGAATCAAGTTACATGACTGGGGTGTACACCTGCAACATTTGCAAAAAAAGTTAGCATCTTAACAGTTAGCATGTGTCAAGCACCACGTAATATGACTGATGTGTACGCCTGCAAAATTTCCCCCAAAAAACAGTTAGCATGTGTCAAGAACGAAGTTATATGACTGAGGTGTACGCCTGCAAAATCTGCACACATAAAAATTTAGCATCTTAACAGTTAGCATGTGTCAAGAACCAAGATATATGACTTTAAGGTGGACGCCTGCAAAATTAGCAAAAAAAAGAGTTAGCATCTTAATAGTTAGCATGTGTCAAGAACCAATTTATATGACTCTGAGGTGGACGCCTGCATAATTAGCAAAAAAAAAAGAGTTAGCATCTTAACAGTTAGCATGTGTCAAGAACCAAGTTACATGACTCTGAGGTGGACGCCTGCATAATTAGCAAAAAAAAGAGTTAGCATCTTAACAGTTAGCATGTGTCAAAAACCACGTTATATGACTGATGTGTACGCCTGCAAAATTTCCCCAAAAAAACAGTTAGCATGTGTCAAGAACGAAGTTATATGACTGAGGTGTACGCCTGCAAAATCTGCACACATACAAATTTAGCATCTTAACAGTTAGCATGTGTCAAGAACCAAGATATATGACTCTAAGGTGGACGCCTGCAAAATTAGCAAAAAAAAGAGTTAGCATCTTAACAGTTAGCATGTGTCAAGAACCAATTTATATGACTCTGAGGTGGACGCCTGCATAATTAGCAAAAAAAAGAGTTAGCATCTTAACAGTTAGCATGTGTCAAGAACCAATTTATATGACTCTGAGGTGTACGCCTGCAAAATTAAAAAAAAAAAGTTAGCATCTTAACAGTTAGCATGTGTCAAAAACCACGTTATATGACTGATGTGTACGCCTGCAAAATTTCCGAAAAAAAAACAGTTAGCTTGTGTCACGAACGAAGTTATATGACTGAGGTGTACGCCTGCAAAATCTGCACACATAAAAATTTAGCATCTTAACAGTTAGCATGTGTCAAGAACCAAGATATATGACTCTAAGGTGGACGCCTGCAAAATTAGCAAAAAAAAGAGTTAGCATCTTAATAGTTAGCATGTGTCAAGAACCAATTTATATGACTCTGAGGTGGACGCCTGCATAATTAGCAAAAAAAAGAGTTAGCATCTTAACAGTTAGCATGTGTCAAGAACCAATTTATATGACTCTGAGGTGTATGCCTGCAAAATTTGAAAAAAAAAAGTTAGCATCTTAACAGTTAGTGTGTGTCAAGAATCAAGTTATATGACTGATATGTACGCCTGCAAAATTTCCCAAAAAAAACAGTTAGCATGTGTCAAAAATGAAGTTATATGACTGAGGTGTACGCCTGCAAAATCTGCACACATAAAAAGTTAGCATCTTAACAGTTAGCATGTGTCAAGAACCAAGATATATGACTGTGTACGCCTGCAAAATTTGACAAAAAAAAGTTTGAATCTTAACAGTTAGCATGTGTCAAGAACCAAGTTATATGACTCTGAGGTGGACGCCTGCAAAATTAGCAAAAAAAAGAGTTAGCATCTTAACAGTTAGCATGTGTCAAAAACCACGTTATATGACTGATGTGTACGCCTGCAAAATTTCCGAAAAAAAACAGTTAGCATGTGTCAAGAACCAAGATATATGACTGTGTACGCCTGCAAAATTTGACCAAAAAGAGTTAGAATCTTAACAGTTAGCATGTGTCAAGAACCAAGTTATATGACTCTGAGGTGGATGCCTGCAAAATTTGAAAAAAAAAAGTTAGCATCTTAACAGTTAGCGTGTGTCAAGAATCAAGTTATACGACTGGAGTGTACATCTGCAACATTTGCAAAAAAAGTTAGCATCTTAACAGTTAGCATGTGTCAAGAACCAAGTTATATTACTGAGTTGTGCGCCTGCAAAATTTGACCCAAACAGTGGGATTGGTTAATTTAAGTAAAAAAAAAATTCCTGTATAACATTTTGCCAATAAAACTGCATTTGTGTCAAAATATTGCATTTTTTTCCTCTACACTTTATATCGCAGGTCAGCAACCCGCGGCTCCAGAGCCTTTAGCGCCGCCCTAGTGGCTCTCTGGAGCTTTTTCAAAAATGTATGAAAAATGGAAAAAAATGAAGGAAAAAAAAAATCCTTTTTTGTTTTAATTTGGTTTCTGTAGGAGGACAAACATGACACAAACCTCCCTAATTGCTATAAAGCACAATGTTTATACTAAACATGCTTAACTGATTCGAGTATTTGGCGAGCGCCGTTTTGTCCCACTCATTTTGGTGGTCCTTGAACTCACCCTAGTTTGTTTACATGTATAACTTTTTCTGACTTTCTAGGACGTGTTTTATGCCACTTCTTTTTCTGTCTCATTTTGTCCACCAAACTTTTAACGTTGTGCATGAATGCCCAAAGGTGAGTTTTGTTGATGTTATTGACTCGTGTGAAGTGCTAATCAGACATATTTGGTCCCTCCATGACTCTAAGCTAATCGATGCTAACATGCTATTTCTGTAGGAGGACAAACATGACACAAACCTCCCTAATTGTTATAAAACACAATGTTTATATTAAACATGCTTAACTGATTCGAGTATTTGGCGAGCGCCGTTTTGTCCCACTCATTTTGGTGGTCCTTGAACTCACCCTAGTTTGTTTACATGTATAACTTTCTCCGACCTTCTAGGACATGTTTTTATGCCACTTCTTTTTCTCTCGTTTTGTCCACCAAACTTTTAACGTTGTGTATGAATGCCCAAAGGTGAGTTTTGTTGATGTTATTGACTTACGTGGAGTGCTAATCAGACATATTTGGTCCCTGCATGACTGCAAGCTAATCGATGCTAACATGCTATTTAGGCTAGCTGTATGTACATATTGCATCATTATGCCTCATTTGTTGCTATATTTCAGCTCATTTAGTTTACTTTAAGTCCTCATAATTCAGTTTATATCTCATGACACACTATCTGGATGTAATATGGCTTTTAATTTTTTGCGGCTCTAGACAGTTTTTTTTGTGTATTTTTGGTCCAATTTGGCTCTTTCAACATTTGAGGTTGCCGACCCCTGCTTTATATTAATGAAGAAAGCAAGTATTTTTCTGTGACTAATCCAAATCCAAGAGCGTGACTAAAACTCCCAATTGGACGGCACTAGTAGAGATATTTAGTTGGAAAAGCTCCTCCATGTTTGACTTCAACTGTTCATCCATTCCTGCACAAATCCAGCAGATGTTTATTGGGCCATGCATGCAGAAATTAAAATAAAACTAAACATTCTGATTTGATGCAACTTGTTCAATTGTTGAGATGAAAAGTGTCAATTAAATCACAAAAAGGTGTGAGAATAAATGTCGACCTTTGAGGTCAAATAGTGGGATTGAAGTACAGAAGCAGTGAAGTTGTCACCTTGTGGAAATGCTAAATAACAAAAGAATACAACAAATCCTTTTCAAATTATATTCAATTGAATAGACTACAAATAATAGATTTGCAAATAATCATGAAGTTAGAATGCATTTTAAAGGCATTTTTACCAGTGTGTTACATGGCCTTTCCTTTGAACAACACTCAGTGCAGGTTTGGGAACTGAGGAGACACATTTTTGAAGTGGAATTCTTTCCCATTCTTGCTTGATGTACAGCTTAAGTTGTTCAACAGTCTCCTGCCTCATATTTTAGCCTGCACACATTTTCAATGTCTGGACTACAGGCAGGCCAGTCTAGTACCCGCAAATAAGCAGGGGCGTCCATGATAACGTTGTTTGGATGGCAACATATGTTGCTCCAAAAGCTGTATGTACCTTTCAGCATTAATGGTGCCTTCACAGATGTGTAAGTTAGCCATGTCTTGGGCACTAATACACCCCCATACCATCACACATGCTGACTAGAACACTTTCACCCTACAACAATCACTAATACACCCCCATACCATCACACATGCTGCCTAGAACACTTTCACCCTACAACAATCACTAATACACCCCCATACCATCACACATGCTGCCTAGAACACTTTCACCCTACAACAATCACTAATACACCCCCATACCATCACACATGCTGCCTAGAACACTTTCACCCTACAACAATCACTAATACACCCCCATACCATCACACATGCTGCCTAGAACACTTTCACCCTACAACAATCACTAATACACCCCCATACCATCACACATGCTGACTAGAACACTTTCACCCTACAACAATCACTAATACACCCCCATACCATCACACATGCTGACTACAACACTTTCACCCTACAACAATCACTAATACACCCCCATACCATCACACATGCTGACTACAACACTTTCACCCTACAACAATCACTAATACACCCCCATACCATCACACATGCTGCCTAGAACACTTTCACCCTACAACAATCACTAATACACCCCCATACCATCACACATGCTGCCTAGAACACTTTCACCCTACAACAATCACTAATACACCCCCATACTATCACACATGCTGACTACAACACTTTCACCCTACAACAATCACTAATACACCCCCATACCATCACACATGCTGCCTAGAACACTTTCACCCTACAACAATCACTAATACACCCCCATACCATCACACATGCTGACTAGAACACTTTCACCCTACAACAATCACTAATACACCCCCATACCATCACACATGCTGCCTAGAACACTTTCACCCTACAACAATCACTAATACACCCCCATACCATCACACATGCTGACTACAACACTTTCACCCTACAACAATCACTAATACACCCCCATACCATCACACATGCTGCCTAGAACACTTTCACCCTACAACAATCACTAATACACCCCCATACCATCACACATGCTGCCTAGAACACTTTCACCCTACAACAATCACTAATACACCCCCATACCATCACACATGCTGCCTAGAACACTTTCACCCTACAACAATCACTAATACACCCCCATACCATCACACATGCTGCCTAGAACACTTTCACCCTACAACAATCACTAATACACCCCCATACCATCACACATGCTGACTAGAACACTTTCACCCTACAACAATCACTAATACACCCCCATACCATCACACATGCTGACTACAACACTTTCACCCTACAACAATCACTAATACACCCCCATACCATCACACATGCTGACTACAACACTTTCACCCTACAACAATCACTAATACACCCCCATACCATCACACATGCTGCCTAGAACACTTTCACCCTACAACAATCACTAATACACCCCCATACCATCACACATGCTGCCTAGAACACTTTCACCCTACAACAATCACTAATACACCCCCATACTATCACACATGCTGACTACAACACTTTCACCCTACAACAATCACTAATACACCCCCATACCATCACACATGCTGCCTAGAACACTTTCACCCTACAACAATCACTAATACACCCCCATACCATCACACATGCTGACTAGAACACTTTCACCCTACAACAATCACTAATACACCCCCATACCATCACACATGCTGCCTAGAACACTTTCACCCTACAACAATCACTAATACACCCCCATACCATCACACATGCTGACTACAACACTTTCACCCTACAACAATCACTAATACACCCCCATACCATCACACATGCTGCCTAGAACACTTTCACCCTACAACAATCACTAATACACCCCCATACCATCACACATGCTGACTACAACACTTTCACCCTACAACAATCACTAATACACCCCCATACCATCACACATGCTGACTACAACACTTTCACCCTACAACAATCACTAATACACCCCCATACCATCACACATGCTGCCTAGAACACTTTCACCCTACAACAATCACTAATACACCCCCATACCATCACACATGCTGCCTAGAACACTTTCACCCTACAACAATCACTAATACACCCCCATACCATCACACATGCTGCCTAGAACACTTTCACCCTACAACAATCACTAATACACCCCCATACTATCACACATGCTGACTACAACACTTTCACCCTACAACAATCACTAATACACCCCCATACCATCACACATGCTGACTACAACACTTTCACCCTACAACAATCACTAATACACCCCCATACCATCACACATGCTGACTAGAACACTTTCACCCTAGAACAGTCCCTATGGTTCTTTTCCTCTTTGGTCCACAGTGTTCCAAAATCAATTTGAAATGTGGACTCGTCACACCACAGAACACTTTTCCATTTTGCGTCAGTCCATCTTAGATGAGCTCAAGCCCAGCAAAGTCGGCGGCGTTTCTGGGTGTTGTTGATAAATGGCTTTGGTTTTGCATAGTAGAGTTTCAACTTGCACTTACAGATGTAGCGACCAACTGCAGCTAGTAACAGTGGTTTTCTGAAGTGTTCCTGAGCCCATGTGATGATATCCTTTACACACCGATGTGGCTTTTTGATGCATTACCGCCTGAGGGATCCAAGGTCACGGGCATTCAATGTTGGTTTTCGGCCTTGCCGCTTACGTGCAGTGATTTCTCCAGATTCTCTGAACCTTTTGATGATATTACGGAGCGTGGATGGTGAAATCTCCAAATTCCTAGTGTTTGATGAGCATTCCTCAACTTTGTCGGTCTTTTTTGCCACTTGTGCCAGCTTTGTTGAAACATGCTGCAGGCGTCAAATTCCAAATGAGCTAATATTTGCAGAAAATAACATGTGATATCTTGTCTTTGCGGTCTATTTAATTCAGGGGTGTCCAAAGTGCGGCCCACCGGTCATTTTTTAACGGCTCCACAACACATTCTAAAAATACGATAAAAAAAACAAAGGTGGTATAAAAGAGCAAACAGGTGAAATGTAACAATAAAGGGTTGTAATGTTTAGTCTAATATTACAAAGCTGCCATGCAGGCTGTTTCTTTCAAAAATAATAATACAATTATTGACCTATTCAGGGCTCCAATTATGTCACATTAAATATTCCACTTTGAGATATTTTTGGGGAAAATGTTGCATATTTTGTGTTTGCTATGTAAAAAACTGAGCTGATTTTTTTTTTTTTTAAAGAAGGGCCTAAAACGGACACAAAAAAAAACATGAACAACAATCAAACTTATAATTTAAAGGATGGATCTGAAGCTGATCTCGAGATTATTGTGCTAAAAGTAAACAGTAAAAAAAAGAATTTATTTCTTAAGACTTTAATGAGTGGAACACTTTTGGATCGCCAATAATTTTAGTTGGATTTTTTTTTGTTTGTGTCATTGCTCAAAAAATGTCAATGTTGTTATGAGTTATTGACATTTTTAAAGCTCCAAAATATTTTACAAAATTAAATATTTCACTTTAAAATTTAATTGAGGAAAAATATTGCACATTTGGTGATTTTTTCCATAAAAAACCTGGGTTCTTCTTTGACAAAAAGGGCATACAACTTAAATGTTTAAAATGTTTTTTTGACCTCATGTTGATCCACAGATTTAAACTTTGAATAATAATAATAATACTGAATAATGACACATTTTTTATATTTTTTTGCCCAAAACCCTTTGGCTTGACCGGATCAAGCCTGGGCGGAGGACTAAATGTAGACTTTTTTATACATTTATTGTATTGGTTTTTAAATGAAAAAAATACCAAAACGGCCCCCGCTCGCTTTGATTTTTCAGTGTGGCCCTCAGTGGAAAAAGTTTGGACACCCCTGATTTAATTGAATATAAGTTGAAAAGGATTTGTTGTATTTTCTTTTTATTTAGCATTTAGACAAGGTGACAACTTGACTATTTGTGTGCTACATAACTTCCTGACCAAAGAAGGGGAAATGTTTATAAAATACTGAAAAAGTGTTGGCAGAATCTGCTGGACGATGCCAGTAAACACGTCTCCTTTTTGATGCTCTTCTCAGGGGGGTCAAAGGTCAATGTCAAATGAGTCTCTCCTCCTTGGGTAACTTCAGCACGTCCGTGGCGGCCGAGCTCCGAGTGCCGCTCTGTTCCTCGGCGCTGGGTCTGTACGTGCCCTCCGTCTGACGCTTCTTCTTCACCACGCACAGCAGCCACGCCGCCAGCGCCGCCAGGACCGCGGCCAGCAGGCCCAGCGTGACCGTGGGGGCCACGATGGCGGCGATGTCGGGCCCCTGAAGTCACACAATGACTTTACATTGGAAATCATGCATGAAATAAATAAATAAAAAATACCTAGTTACGTCATTACAGGCTGTGGTACCGCGTCTAAGCAGCAGGGGGTGCTAGAAACACTTAAACCTTCTCAACCAATCACAATCTTCAGGAAAAGGACTTTATACAGAAAAAATATTTTAGAATTATTTTTCACACTGGTAATACTTTTGAATACATCATTTATTTTTTACTTTTACATATCTTAAAATTTGAACTTTTTTTTAAAATTAAAGCACATCTTTCTCTAACAAATTAAAATCTTTTTTTTTTTTTTTTTTTACAGATTCAGACTTTTGGCTGGAATTTAGCATCAGAATGTTGACGTTATCCCTTTCACAAGATGTCAAACTGAAAAAAATAAACTATAAAAAAAAAATTCCAGAGTGAATCGCTAAATTTAGGCCAGAAGTCTTAATCTGAAAAAAAATCACGTGTATTTTGAAAAAAAAAAAACTTAAAAAAATTAAAAACAGACTCAAATCTCAAACAAAAGTGAAAAAAGGTTTCAACTTCACTTTTCACTTTCAAAGATTTTGTTTTTATAGTAAAAAATATATTGAACGTTAAATTATAACAGTAGTAGCACCAAATATGACAAACTGAAAAAATTCCCAGAGTGAATCGCTGCATTTAGGCCAGAAGTCTAAGTCTGAAAAAAATCACGTGTATTTTGAAAAAAAAAACTTTAAAAAATTAAAAACAGGCTCGAATCTCAAACAAAAGTGAAAAAAGGTACAAACTTGACTTTTCACTTTCAAAGATTTTGTTTTTATAGTACAAAACGTATTGAGCGTTAAATTAAGACAGAAAAAAATTCCCAGAGTGAATCGCTGAATTTAGGCCAGAAGTCTAAATCTGAAAAAAATCCAGTGTATTTGGAAAAAAAGAATTAAAAAAAACTTTAAAAAATTAAAAACAGGCTCAAATCTCAAACAAAAGTGAAAAAAAGGTACAAACTTGACTTTTCACTTTCAAAGATTTAGTTTTTATAGTAAAAAACTTGTTGAGCGTTAAATTGAGACAGTAGTAGCACCAAATATGACAAACTGAAAAAATTCCCAGAGTGAATCGCTGAATTTAGGCCAGAAGTCTAAATCTGAAAGAAATCACGTGTATTTTGAAAAAAAAAAAAAATAAATAAAAAGGGAAACTGTAAAAACAAAAAAAAAACGTTTAGAATTAAAAACAGGCTCGAATCTCAAACAAAAGTGGAAAAAAAAAAAAAGGTACAAACTTGACTTTTCACTTTCAAAGATTTTGTTTTTATAGTACAAAACTTATTGAGCGTTAAATTATAACAGAAAAAAATTCCCAGAGTGAATCACTGAATTTAGGCCAGAAGTCTAAGTCTGAAAGAAATCATGTGTATTTTGAAAAAAAAAAAAAGAAAAAAGTGAAACTGTAAAAAAAAAAAACTTTTAAAATTAAAAACAGGCTCAAATCTCAAACAAAAGTGAAAAAAGGTACAAACTTGACTTTTCACTTTCAAAGATTTTGTTTTTATAGTACAAAACGTATTGAGCGTTACATTATAACAGAAAAAAATTCCCAGAGTGAATCGCTGCATTTAGGCCAGAAGTCTAAATCTGACAAAAATCTTGTGTATTTTGAAAAAAAAAGTACAACTGTAAAAAAAAAACAGGCTCAAATCTCAAACAAAAGTTAAAAAAAAGTACCAAACATGTATTCATATACTTCCCAGAGTGAAATATAAATATATTTAACCTGTAAAGATGATGTTTACACTTATTATTATTGATGTATTTTTCTAAATTGAAAATCAAAACTTGACTTTTTACTACAGAACTTTAGGCCCTAATTGAGCATTAAATTAAAATAGTTGTAGCAGCAAATATGAAGACATTTAATAAATATATGGACAGGCTTTTTAATTTGTATAGTAAATATTTAAAAATATAATGAAATGTTAATAATGTATTATTATTATTATGTTGTAGTTGTTTATTGTGGAAACAAAGAAAGCAGTTTTATTATAATTATTTTGACCTTGGCCAGTGTTTTCCCAATAAGTCAAATGATGTAAAAACAAAAGCAAAGTTCTTCCTGAGTGTTGACTGCAGAAGAAGTGAAAGTAAAGTTCTGGACTCACAGTCGCGTTGTAGGATCTGAAGTCTCTCGACACAATTTTAGAACTTCCTGTGGGGGAGAAAGTCAAAGTAAAAGAAAGAAGGTACATTTGGAGAAGGGGGGGGGGGCGTGGAGGGTTTTACTTGCAATCTAGTGCTACACCAAAGAATCACTTGATTAAAGTACAGTGTTTTATTTTCCTATTCTTAAACACAGTGTGACTGTTTGAACTCTGTAATAATACAATGGACTAAAATATTCAATATACTTGTTAAATAAAACTTTTGCCTTGTTTTTAATGAATAGTTAGATCTACTACACTACTGTATTTAATGTTGTCATTATGGTGGTACTTAATGAATACTTTGGTCTACTACACTACTGTATTTAATGTTGTCATTATGGTGGTACTTAATGAATACTTAGGTCTACTACACTACTGTATTTAATGTTGTCATCATGGTGGTGCTTAATGAATACTTAGGTCTACTACACTACTGTATTTAATGTTGTCATCATGGTGGTACTTAATGAATACTTATGTCTACTACACTACTGTATTTAATGTTGTCATTATGTGGTACTTAATGAACACTTAGGTCTACTACACTACTGTATTTAATGTTGTCATTATGGTGGTACTTAATGAATACTTAGGTCTACTACACTACTGTATTTAATGTTGTCATTATGGTGGTACTTAATGAATACTTAGGTCTACTACACTACTGTATTTAATGTTGTCATTATGGTGGTACTTAATTTTTACTTAGGTCTACTACACTACTGTGTTTAATTTTGTCATTATGGTGGTACTTAATGAATACTTAGGTCTACTGCACTACTGCATTTAATGTTGTCATGATGGTGGTACTTAATGAATAATTAGGTCTACTACACTACTGTATTTAATGTTGTCATTATGGTGGTACTTAATGAATACTTAGGTCTACTACACTACTGTATTTAATGTTGTCATCATGGTGGTACTTAACAAATACTTAGGTCTACTACACTACTTTATTTAATGTTGTCATTATGGTGGTACTTAATGAGTACTTAGGTCTACTACACTACTGTATTTAATGTTGTCATTATGGTGGTACTTAATGAATACTTAGGTCTACTACACTACTGTATTTAATGTTGTCATGATGGTGGTACTTAATGAATACTTAGGTCTACTACACTACTGTATTTAATGTTGTCATGATGGTGGTACTTAATGAATACTTAGGTCTACTACACTACTGTATTTAATGTTGTCATCATGGTGGTACTTAACAAATACTTAGGTCTACTACACTACTTTATTTAATGTTGTCATTATGGTGGTACTTAATGAATACTTAGGTCTACTACACTACTGTATTTAATGTTGTCATTATGGTGGTACTTAATGAATACTTAGGTCTACTACACTACTGTATTTAATGTTGTCATGATGGTGGTACTTAATGAATACTTAGGTCTACTACACTACTGTATTTAATGTTGTCATCATGGTGGTACTTAACAAATACTTAGGTCTACTACACTACTTTATTTAATGTTGTCATTATGGTGGTACTTAATGAATACTTAGGTCTACTACACTACTGTATTTAATGTTGTCATTATGGTGGTACTTAATGAATACTTAGGTCTACTACACTACTGTATTTAATGTTGTCATTATGGTGGTACTTAATGAATACTTAGGTCTACTACACTACTGTATTTAATGTTGTCATCATGGTGGTACTTAACAAATACTTAGGTCTACTACACTACTTTATTTAATGTTGTCATTATGGTGGTACTTAATGAATACTTAGGTCTACTACACTACTGTATTTAATGTTGTCATTATGGTGGTACTTAATGAGTACTTAGGTCTACTACACTACTGTATTTAATGTTGTCATTATGGTGGTACTTAATGAATACTTAGGTCTACTACACTACTGTATTTAATGTTGTCATTATGGTGGTACTTAATGAATACTTAGGTCTACTACACTACTGTATTTAATGTTGTCATTATGGTGGTACTTAATGAATACTTAGGTCTACTACACTACTGTATTTAATGTTGTCATTATGGTGGTACTTAATGAATACTTAGGTCTACTACACTACTGTATTTAATGTTGTCATGATGGTGGTACTTAATGAATAGTTAAGTCTACTACACTACTGTATTTAATGTTGTCATGATGGTGGTACTTAATGAGTACTTAGGTCTACTACACTACTGTATTTAATGTTGTCATGATGGTGGTACTTAATGAGTACTTAGGTCTACTACACTACTTTATTTAATTTTGTCATTATGGTGGTACTTAATGAATACTTAGGTGTACTACACTACTGTATTTAATGTTGTCATTATGGTGGTACTTAATGAGTACTTAGGTCTACTACACTACTGTATTTAATGTTGTCATCATGGTGGTACTTAATGAATACTTAGGTCTACTACACTACTTTATTTAATTTTGTCATTATGGTGGTACTTAATGAATACTTAGGTGTACTACACTACTGTATTTAATGTTGTCATTATGGTGGTACTTAATGAGTACTTAGGTCTACTACACTACTGTATTTAATGTTGTCATCATGGTGGTACTTAATGAATACTTAGGTCTACTACACTACTGTATTTAATGTTGTCATTATGGTGGTACTTAATGAGTACTTAGGTCTACTACACTACTGTATTTAATGTTGTCATTATGGTGGTACTTAATGAGTACTTAGGTCTACTACACTACTGTATTTAATGTTGTCATTATGGTGGTACTTAATGAATACTTAGGTCTACTACACTACTGTATTTAATGTTGTCATTATGGTGGTACTTAATGAGTACTTGGGTCGTCAAGCAGCTTCCATGAAATGCTCACTCATTCACAAACAAGGACGGGGTGAGTGTCACCACTTTGTCAACAAATGCCTGAGCAAATTGTTTAAGAACAACATTTCTCAAGCAGCTATTGCAAGGAATTGAGGGATTTCACCATCTATGTTCTGTAATATCATCAAAAGGTTCAGAGAATGTGGACAAATCACTGCAGGTAAGCCATGATATTACACACTTCTCATCCCTCAAGCGGTACTGCATCAAAAAGCCACATTGGTGTGTAAAGGATATCACCACATGGCCTTATGAACACTTCAGAAAACCACTGTCAGTAACTACAGTTGGTCTCTACATCTGTAAGTTCAATTTAAAGCCATAGCCATTTATCAACAACACCCAGAAACGCCACCGGCTTCGCTGGGCCCGAGCTCATCTACAATAGACTGATGCAAAGTGGAAAAGTGTTCTGTGGTCTGACAAGTCCACATTTCAAATTGTTTTTGGAAACTGTGGACCAAAGAGGAAAAGAAACAAGGGGACTGTTGTAGGGTGAAAGTGTTCTAGGCAGCATGTGTGATGGTATGGGGGTGTATTAGTGATTGTTGTAGGGTGAAAGTGTTGTAGGCAGCATGTGTGATGGTATGGGGGTGTATTAGTGATTGTTGTAGGGTGAAAGTGTTCTAGGCAGCATGTGTGATGGTATGGGGGTGTATTAGTGATTGTTGTAGGGTGAAAGTGTTCTAGGCAGCATGTGTGATGGTATGGGGGTGTATTAGTGATTGTTGTAGGGTGAAAGTGTTCTAGGCAGCATGTGTGATGGTATGGGGGTGTATTAGTGATTGTTGTAGGGTGAAAGTGTTCTAGGCAGCATGTGTGATGGTATGGGGGTGTATTAGTGATTGTTGTAGGGTGAAAGTGTACTAGGCAGCATGTGTGATGGTATGGGGGTGTATTAGTGATTGTTGTAGGGTGAAAGTGTTCTAGGCAGCATGTGTGATGGTATGGGGGTGTATTAGTGATTGTTGTAGGGTGAAAGTGTTCTAGTCAGCATGTGTGATGGTATGGGGGTGTATTAGTGATTGTTGTAGGGTGAAAGTGTTCTAGGCAGCATGTGTGATGGTATGGGGGTGTATTAGTGATTGTTGTAGGGTGAAAGTGTTCTAGGCAGCATGTGTGATGGTATGGGGGTGTATTAGTGATTGTTGTAGGGTGAAAGTGTTCTAGGCAGCATGTGTGATGGTATGGGGGTGTATTAGTGATTGTTGTAGGGTGAAAGTGTTCTAGGCAGCATGTGTGATGGTATGGGGGTGTATTAGTGATTGTTGTAGGGTGAAAGTGTTCTAGGCAGCATGTGTGATGGTATGGGGGTGTATTAGTGATTGTTGTAGGGTGAAAGTGTTCTAGGCAGCATGTGTGATGGTATGGGGGTGTATTAGTGATTGTTGTAGGGTGAAAGTGTTCTAGGCAGCATGTGTGATGGTATGGGGGTGTATTAGTGATTGTTGTAGGGTGAAAGTGTTCTAGGCAGCATGTGTGATGGTATGGGGGTGTATTAGTGATTGTTGTAGGGTGAAAGTGTTCTAGTCAGCATGTGTGATGGTATGGGGGTGTATTAGTGATTGTTGTAGGGTGAAAGTGTTCTAGGCAGCATGTGTGATGGTATGGGGGTGTATTAGTGATTGTTGTAGGGTGAAAGTGTGGTAGTCAGCATGTGTGATGGTATGGGGGTGTATTAGTGATTGTTGTAGGGTGAAAGTGTTCTAGGCAGCATGTGTGATGGTATGGGGGTGTATTAGTGATTGTTGTAGGGTGAAAGTGTTCTAGGCAGCATGTGTGATGGTATGGGGGTGTATTAGTGGCCAAGGCATGGCTAACTTACACATCTGTGAAGACACCATTAATGCTGAAAGGTACATACAGCTTTTGGAGCAACATATGTTGACATCCAAGCAACGTTATCATGGACGCCCCTGCTTATTTGCGGGTACTAGACTGGCCTGCCTGTAGTCCAGACATTGAAAATGTGTGCAGGCTAAAATATGAGGCAGGAGACTGTTGAACAACTTAAGCTGTACATCAAGCAAGAATGGGAAAGAATTCCACTTCAAAAATGTGTCTCCTCAGTTCCCAAACCTGCACTGAGTGTTGTTCAAAGGAAAGGCCATGTAACACACTGGTAAAAATGCCTTTTTTGACATGTGTTGCTGCCATTACATTCTAACTTCATGATTATTTGCAAAGTTTGTCAGTGTGAAGATGAAATATCTTGTCTTTGCAGTCTATCTAATTGAATATAAGTTGAAAAGGATTTGTTGTATTGTCTTTTTATTTAGCATTTACACAAGGTGACAACTTCACTGCTTTTGGGCTTTGTAGTCTGTGCACACCTTTCTTTCCCAGCAGGTGCCTTCATAGACTCTTAAAACATGTTTCAGGGGGCTGATAATGTTTGATGTGTTGAAGTGACTAGTCTTTTGTAGATGTCAAGATTGGCTCAAAAGGGAGTGGGAAGAAGTCAACTTATTAGGTCCCACTCCTATACATATACAATATATATTTACAATATATAATACAATAATATATATAATATAATTCAGTTCAGTGGTTGCTGCGTAGATGCTATATATTATCTATATATAATACATTTATTTAAATACACACACACATATACATATATACACATATATATATATATATATATATATATATATATATATATATATATATATATATATATATATATATATATATATATATATATATATATATATATATATGTGTGTGTGTGAATTTAAATAAATGTATTATATATAGATAATATGTACTCCGGCTTCCTCCCACTTCCAAAGACATGCACCTGGGGATAGGCCCCTCCCACCTCCAAAGACATGCACCTGGGGATAGGCCCCTCCCACCTCCAAAGACATACACCTGGGGATAGGCCCCTCCCACCTCCAAAGACATGCACCTGGGGATAGGCCCCTCCCACCTCCAAAGACATGCACTTGGGTATAGGCCCCTCCCACCTCCAAAGACATGCACCTGGGGATAGGCCCCTCCCACCTCCAAAGACATGCACCTGGGGATAGGCCCCTCCCACCTCCAAAGACATACACCTGGGGATAGGCCCCTCCCACCTCCAAAGACATGCACCTGGGGATAGGCCCCTCCCACCTCCAAAGACATGCACCTGGGGATAGGTTGATTGGCAACACTAAATGGTCCCTAGTGTGTGAATGTTGTCTGTCTATCTGTGTTGGCCCTGTGATGAGGTGGCGACTTGTCCAGGGTGTACCCCGCCTTCCGCCCGATTGTAGCTGAGATAGGCGCCAGCGCCCCCCGCGACCCCGAAAGGGAATAAGCGGTAGAAAATGGATGGATGGATATATATATATATATATATATATATATATATATATATATATATATATATATATATATATATATATATATATATATATATATATATATATATATATATATATATATATATATATATATATATATATACATACCTTTCTGTTTTCATGACTTGTACAATACTTTGGTTATTTTATAGACTATTTTCTGCACCTTGACCACGTCCTAAGTTACCTGTGCACACAACATTTGTGGGAAACAGCCCACAAAATGGAGTTCAGGACTTGAGTAAAAGGCGTCTTCATGTGTTGACTCTCAGCCGGCACGGCGCGGTACGACTAATCTGGCCTCACGCTGACCACTTTTTCATCTTCAATTCTTCCAGCGCCCCGTCAGCACGCCCTCGCACGATGGCTGCACATTTAGCATGCTTTTATCTGGCAGAAGGACGCGGTGTGCAGCACGCTGTGGTGACTTGGAAGGCGGGCGGCGCATGAGCGAGCATGTGATGACTGGGTGACATCACTAAGTAACACGGCGAGGAGGAGGAGGAGGAGGAGCCCAGGAATGTGGAGGCTAGGCCACTAATATGCTGAGATATGGCGGGGAGAAAAGCAACAATCATCTAAAGTGTATCTCTTGCTGCTGTGTCATCTTGCAAAGATTTCAACTGGGAGACTTTTACAGGAACTGAAAAGCACCCAATCTTTTTGTTTTTTTCCCCCCTCGGTCAAATATTCACCAGGACAAACTTTGTGAGGACAAAAGTACAACATGATAAGGCCGCCCACACACAAAGGCCCGGTGGAAAGTTATTAGGACATAAAAATAATGATAACAACAATATCTGTATATATGACGTAAATAATTTAATATAATATAATTTATAATATATATAATATCATACAAAAAATATTTACAAAATTATATATTGGAACCGCAACACCAGGATCTTGGATTTTGAGAAAAATTATAGTCAGCGAGCATAAATATAATAATAATAATTTTTTGTAAGGGCTTTTTAGGACAAGAACAAGACATGAGAAGTTAGGGACTCCATAAATCACCTTATATGTCGTCACTTGTCTTCATGGTTATGGTCGACTTTTCATTGTTTTTACAAACAATTACAAATATTAAATATAGAAAAATTAACACTTGTATTCCAATTATGCAGGGTGTACCCCGCCTTACGCCGGATTATAGCTGAGATAGGTTCCAGCGCTCCCCGCCACTCCGAAGGGAATAAGCGGTAGAAAATGGATGGACGGGTGGACTTATTTGTACACTTTCGAACAATTGAAATATATATTTGTTTGTGTTTTACCATAAACAGTGGTTAAGTTATTTTCACAATATATGCCAATAAGTGAATTACGTTTATATAGCGCTTTTCTCTAGTGACTCAAAGCGCCTAGATAGTGAAAGCCAATATCTAAGCAGTGTGGGTGGCACTGGGAGCAGGTGGCTAAAGTGTCTTGCCCAAGGACACAACGGCAGTGACTAGGTTGGCAGAAGCGGGGATCAAACCTGGAACCCTCAAGTTGCTGGCACGGCCACTCTACCAACCGAGCTGTACCCCCTATATAAGAACATATATTTTTACTTTTTAATTTTTACTAGTAATGTTGAATAATGTATTTTTACACTATTTGCCAATAAAGAACATATGTTCTTACTTTTTACTGTTAACTTATTTTTACACTTTTTACGTAACAATTAAGTATATTTTATTTGTACAGCGCTCCTCATGGAGAGAACTCCAAAAGTGCCTCATATGGTTAAAAAACAAAGAGTAGAATCAAATATGAGTGTACAGCATGATGATTTTGAGAAAAATTATAGTCAGCGAGCATAAATATAATAATAATAATTTTTTGGAAGGGCTTTTTAGGACAAGAACAAGACATGAGAAGTTAGGGACTCCATAAAAGCCGACGTCACCTTATATGTCGTCACTTGTCTTCATGGTTATGGTCGACTTTTCATTGTTTTTACAAACAATTACAAATATTAAATATAGAAAAATTAACACTTGTATTCCAATTATGCAGGGTGCACCCTTACGCCCGATTATAGCTGAGATAGGCTCCAGCGCTCCCCGCCACTCCGAAAGGAATACGCGGTAGAAAATGGATGGACTTATTCGTACACTTTCTAACAATCGAAATATATATTTGTTTATGTTTTACCATAAACAGTGGTTAAGTTATTTTCACAATATATGCCAATAAGTGAATTGCATTTATATAGCGCTTTTCTCTAGTGACTCAAAGCGCCTAGATAGTGAAAGCCAATATCTAAGCAGTGTGGGTGGCACTGGGGGCAGGTGGCTAAAGTGTCTTGCCCAGTGACTAGGTTGGCAGAAGCGGGGATCAAACCTGGAACCCTCAAGTTGCTGGCACGGCCACTCTACCAACCGAGCTGTACCCCCTATATAAGAACATATATTTTTACTTTTTAATTTTTACTAGTAATGTTGAATAATTTATTTTTACACTATTTGCCAATAAAGAACATATGTTCTTACTTTTTACTGTTAACTTATTTTTACACTTTTTACGTAACAATTAAGTATCTTTTATTTATATAGCGCTCCTCATGGAGAGAACTCCAAAAGTGCCTCACATGGTTAAAAAACAAAGAGTAGAATCAAATATGAGCGTACAGCATGATGATTTTGAGAAAAATTATAGTCAGCGAGCATAAATATAATGATAATAATTTTTTGGAAGGGCTTTTTAGGACAAGAACAAGACATGAGAAGTTAGGGACTCCATAAATCACCTTATATGTCGTCACTTGTCTTCATGGTTATGGTCGACTTTTCATTGTTTTTACAAACAATTACAAATATTAAATATAGAAAAATTAACACCTGTATTACAATTATGCAGGGTGTACCTCGCCTTACGCCCGATTATAGCTGAGATAGGCTCCAGCGCTCACCGCCACTCCGAAAGGAATACGCGGTAGAAAATGGATGGACTTATTCGTACACTTTCTAACAATCGAAATATATATTTGTTTATGTTTTACCATAAACAGTGGTTAAGTTATTTTCACAATATATGCCAATAAGTGAATTACATTTATATAGCGCTTTTCTCTAGTGACTCAAAGCGCCTAGATAGTGAAAGCCAATATCTAAGCAGTGTGGGTGGCACTGGGAGCAGGTGGTTAAAGTGTCTTGCCCAAGGACACAACGCCAGTGACTAGGTTGGCAGAAGCGGGGATCGAACCTAGAACCCTCAAGTTGCTGGCACGGCCACTCTACCAACTGAGCTGTACCCCCTATATAAGAACATATATTTTTACTTTTTACTAGTAATGTTGAATAATGTAGTTTTATACTATTTGCCAATAAAGAACATATGTTCTTACTTTTTACTGTTAACTTATTTTTACACTTTTTACGTAACAATTAAGTATCGTTTATTTGTATAGCGCTCCTCATGGAGGGAGCTCCAAAAGTGCCTCACATGGTTAAAAAACAAAGAGTAGAATCAAATATGAGCGTACAGCATGATGATTTTGGGAAAAATTATAGTCAGCGAGCATAAATATAATAATGTTATTTTTTGGAAGGGCTTTTTAGGACAAGCACAAGGCATGAGAAGTTAGGGACTCCATAAAAGCCGACATCACCTTATATGTCGTCACTTGTCTTCATGGTTATGGTCGACTTTTCATTGTTTTTACAAACAATTACAAATATTAAATATAGAAAAATTAACACTTGTATTCCAATTATGCAGAGTGTACCCTTACGTCCGATTATAGCTGAGATAGGCTCCAGCGCTCCCCGCCACTCCAAAAGGAATAAGCGGTAGAAAATGGATGGACTTATTTGTACACTTTCTAACAATTGAAATATATAAATGTTTATGTTTTTCCATAAACAGTGGTTAAGTTATTTTCACAATATATGCCAATAAGTGAATTGCATTTATATAGCGCTTTTCTCTAGTGACTCAAAGCGCCTAGATAGTGAAAGCCAATATCTAAGCAGTGTGGGTGGCACTGGGAGCAGGTGGTTAAAGTGTCTTGCCCAAGGACACAACGCCAGTGACTAGGTTGGCAGAAGCGGGGATCGAACCTGGAACCCTCAAGTTGCTGGCACGGCCACTCTACCAACCGAGCTGTACCCCCTATATAAGAACATATATTTTTACTTTTTACTAGTAATGTTGAATAATGTAGTTTTATACTATTTGCCAATAAAGAACATATGTTCTTACTTTTTACTGTTAACTTATTTTTACACTTTTTACGTAACAATTAAGTATCGTTTATTAGTACAGCGCTCCTCATGGAGAGAACTCCAAAAGTGCCTCACATGGTTAAAAAACAAAGAGTAGAATCAAATATGAGCGTACAGCATGATGAAACCTAGCAAACACATCAAAACATACATCAAATAATACAAATAGTATTTGGAATATTACTGGAAGAAGATTAGAAATTAAGAATATATGTTTTAATTTTTTACTCTTTACACTATAACTTATTTTTACACTTAAACAGTTAACATGTATTTTTATGTTTTATCATGATCAGCAATTAACTTATTTTATACATGTATGCCAATTAGGAATATATGTTTAGAATGTTTACTATTGACAGCATGTAACTTATTTTACACTTGTTTAACAATTCAAAATATTGCATTTTTAAATTATTTATACACTTGTCTGCCAATCTGGAATATTAGAATTAGGAATATTACATTGTTTTATGGTATAGTATTATATATCATTTTATATTGTAGTATGGTATATCGTATCTTACACTTGTATGCCAATTAAGAAAATATGTTTTACTATTGTTTTGTTTTTTATTACTAACAGTGGTTATCTGTTTTTTGCTCTTGTCTACCAATCAGGGATATTGTAATCAGAAATATTTCATTACTGCATAGTTTAGTATTATTTTATAGTATGGTACTATGTCGTATCTTACACTTGTATGCCAATCAAGAACATATTTTTTACTTTTTTTTTTTACTCTTGTCTGCCAATCATAAATATTCTAATCAGGTATATAAAATGATTTTATATTATAGTATTTTATTATTTTATATTAATGTATGGTACTATATCGTATTTTACACTTTGTATGCCAATTAAGAACGCATTTTTAACATATTTTTACTTTTTTTTTTTTTACTCTTGTCTGCCAATCATGAATATTCTAATCAGGAATATTACATTATTTTATATTATAGTATTTTATTATTTTATATTATTGTATGGTACTATATCGTATCTTACATTTGTATGCCAATTAAGAAGGTATTTTTTCCTTTTTAGTTTTTTACTTTATACTTCTTTTTACTCTTGTCTGCCATTGTCTGTTATTTTTATGGTAAATCCATCTTACACTTGTATGCCAATTAAGAACGCATTTTTAACTTATTTTTAATTTTTACTTATTTTTTTTTTACTCTTGTCTGCCAATCATGAATATTCTAATCAGGAATATTGAATTATTTTATATTATAGTATCTTATTATTTTATATTATTGTATGGTACTATATTGTATCTTACATTTGTATGCCAATTAAGAACGCATTTTTAACTTATTTTTTACTTTTACTTATTTTTTTTACTCTTGTCTGCCAATCATGAATATTACATTATTTTATATTATAGTATTTTATCATTTTATATTATTGTATGTTACTATATCGTATCTTACATTTGTATGCCAATTAAGAAGGTATTTTTTCCTTTTTAGTTTTTTACTTTATACTTCTTTTTACTCTTGTCTGCCATTGTCTGTTATTTTTATAGTAAATCCATCTTACACTTGTTTGCCATTTAAGAACATATATTTTACTTGTTTTCCTTTTTTTGTTTTTTACTCTTGTCTGCCATTGTCTGTTATTTTACAGTAAATCCATTTTACACTTGTTTGCCAATCAAGAACACATGTTTTATTCCTGCTACTAAGAGTAGTGACAGGAGGTGTTTGCAACTCCTCACAGTTACATTTTACAAAGCAAACAGCAGCAGCTCACTGATGCCACCATTAGTGCTTTAACACCACATTTTGAATATGAATATGAATATTTCATATCTTGGCTGACAACTGGATTTTGTTTCATGTTTGACTTGCAGCAGTGGTTCACTTCTTTTTACACCAGTACGCCAATTAAGAGCAGATTATTTGAACTTTTCATTGTCGAACTTCATTTCATATTTGCCCAATAATTACAAATATTATGTATATATGTATATATATTTATTTATTTATTTATTTATGTTTTGGTCCAAAGAGTGGTGAAGTGTTTGCACCCAAACAACATAAACACTTGCATACCAATTAAGATGATTTTTTTTTGGGACATTTTAATAATGAGAGTGGTTAAGTTCTTGTCTAACAGTTAAAAATATGACATATTTTTTGTTGTTTTACTTCAACTTCTTCTCACAGGTGTCTGCTAATGAAGAATATGACATCAAATCTACTATTTTACACGTGCATGAGAATAATGAACGTCATGTTTTATATTCACAGTAGTTAACTTACAGTTGCCCTTGTCTGACATTGTCAAATATCATAAAATAGATGGATGTATTTTTTTCATATTTTACTATTAACAGTGGTTCACTTATTTTTACGCTTGTCTGCCCTTTTTTATTATTACTTTTTATACACTTGATTGAACATTTTAAAATATAGATTTTTTCTTTTTACCATCACCAGTAGCTGTCTTATTTTTACACATGTCCGACAATTAAAATGCTTATTCGTTTACGTTTTAGTATTAACAGGGCTTAACTTCTTTTTACACTTTTGTCACAATGAAGTTTTTTTGGTGTGGGGAAAGTAAACCTTGCTACTTTTTTATGCTTTGGTGCAAACATTAGTGAAGTGATCGTACCAAAACAACATCAACACTTGCATATTAATTAGGATGATTTTGGTTTACTAAACCATCCATCCATTTTCTACCGCTTGTCCCTTTCTGACAGTGGTTAAAGTCCTACTGAAAGCCACTACTAGCGACCACGCAGTCTGATAGTTTATATATCAATGATGAAATATTAACATTGCAACACATGCCAATACGGCCGCTTTAGTTTACTAAATTGCAATTTTAAATTTCCCGCCAAGTATCCTGTTGAAAACGTCGCAGAATGATGACGCGTGCGTTTGACGTCCCGGGTTGTAGCGGACATTATTTTCCAGCCCGATCCGAGCTATAAGTCGTCTGCTTTAATCGCATAATTTCCACAGTATTCTGGACATCTGTGTTGCTGAATATTTTGCAATTTGTTCAATGAATAATGGAGACATCAAAGAAGAAAGATGTAGGTGGGAAGTTTGTAGCTTCTGGCCACACAAACACACGGTGTTTCCTTGGTTAAAATTCCCGAAGGTGAAGCTTTACTATGGATCATGAATTGAATAACGTGGACCCCGACTTAAACAAGTTGAAAAACTTATTTGGGTGTTACCATTTAGTGGTCAATTGTACGGAATATGTACTGTACTGTGCAATCTACTAATAAAAGTATCAATCAATCAATCAATCAATCAGAGCGGTCAAGCGAACATGGATCCCGACCACATGTCAACTGGCAGGTTTCGGTGAGAAAATTGTGGTAATAAGTTGGCTCTTACTGTAGTTAGGAACCAGCCAGGGGTGGTATAGCACGGTTGGTAGAGCGGCTGTGCCAGCAACTTGAGGGTTCCAGGTTCGATCCCCGCTTCCGCCATCCTAGTCACTGCCGTTGTGTCCTTTTAGACCAGTTGATCTGCCGCTTCTTTTCTTTTTCTCCTATGTCCCCCCCTCCCTTGTGGAGGGGGTCCGGTCCGATGACCATGGATGAAGTACCGGCTGTCCAGAGTCGAGACCCAGGATGGAGCGCTCGCCTGTGTATCGGTTGGGGACATCTCTACGCTGCTGATCTGACTCCACTTGGGATGGTTTCCTGTGCTGCTGTCTTGGATCCGCTTTGAACTGAACTCTTGCGGCTGTGTTGGAGCCACTATGGATTGAACTTTCACAGTAACATGTTAGACCCGCTCCACATCCATTGCTTTCGGTCCCCTAGAGGGGGGGGGGGGGGGGGGGTTGCCCACATCTGAGGTCCTCTCCAAGGTTTCTCATAGTCAGCATTGTCACTGGCGTCCCACTGGATGTGAATTCTCCCTGCCCACTGGGTGTGAGTTTTCCTTGCCCTTTTGTGGGTTCTTCCGAGGATGTTGTAGTCGTAATGATTTGTGCAGCCCTTTGAGACATTTGTGATTTGGGGCTATATAAATAAACATTGATTGATTGATTGAAGACACTTTACCCACCTGCTCCCAGTGACACCCACACTGCTTTAATTGTAACTTAGATATTGGGTTTCACTATGTAAAGCGCTTTGAGTCAGTAGAGAAAAAGCGCTATATAAATATAGTTCACTTCCTGCATCTGCTGCGGCGACTATTACCTCCTCCCACAGAGACACTGGCGGTCACCACACCCGTGGCCACACCCCTCCGACTTTCAGGTACTTTTTAATCTCACTAAAACACTAGCAACACAATAATCAGATAAGGGATTTTCCAGAATTATCCTAGTAAATGTGTCTAAAAACATCTGAATCGCTCCCACTGCAATCGCCTTTTTTTTTCTTTCTCTCTCTAGTCCAGGGGTCGGGAACCTTTTTGGCTGAGAGAGCCATGAAAGCCAAATATTTCCAAATATATTTCCGTCAGAGCCATGTAATATTTTTTAACACTGAATACAATTAAACGCGTGCAGTTTTAAGTAAGACCAACATTTTAGAGTACAATAAGTCTCTTATTTGTTTGAATAACATTGTTATTCTGAAGCTAACCAATAATAAATACAAGACTTCTTACCATTAATGCGACTTCTTGAGCAGGTGCGATAGAAAATGGATGGTTGGATTAAAATGCATGAGAATGTTTTATAATTTGAACGTTATTTTTAACTCTGTGGTTACCAGCGGAATTATTCATTACTTATCATGTTAAGCAACGTCAGCTCAGATTTATCAGAGAGCCAGATGCAGTCATCAGAAGCCATAGGTTCCCTACCCCTGCTCTAGTCCTTCACTCTCACTTTCCTCATCCACGAATCTTTCAGCCTCGCTCAAATTAATGGGGAAATCGTCGCTTTCTCGGTCCGAATCGCTCTAGCTACTGGTGGCCATGTTTGTAAACAATGTTCAGATGTGAGGAGCTCCACAACCCGTGACGTCACGCGCACATCGTCTGCTACTTCCGGTACAGGCAAGGCTTTTTTATTAGCCACCAAAAGTTGAGAATTTTAACGTCGATGTTCTCTACTAAATCCTTTCAGCAAAAATATGGCGATATGATGAAGTATGACACATAGAATGGAGCTGCTATCCCCGTTTCAGTAGGACTTTAAGAGTAGTTAACTTATTGTTGCACTTGTCTAACAATATCAAATGTAATAAAATACATGGACATATTTTTTCATATTTTAGTATCAACTATTTTTTTTTTACGCCTGTGTGCCCTTTTCTTTTGTTTTACTTGTTACTATTTATACTGCATAACATCTTCCTACACTTGTCTGAACATTAAAATAAACATATTTTTAACATTTTACCGTCAACAGCAGTTATCTTAATTTTGTCCGACAATTAAAATATATGTTTTATCATTAACAGGGGTTAACTTCTTTTTACACTTTTGTCACAATGAGTTTTTATTATCCTTGTGGGGAAAGTCAACCTTGGCACTTTGGTAAGTGCTAAGATCTTCTTGGACAACTCACCCCACACAAGCTCGGTGGTCACCAGCAGCAGAAGGAACAGACTTGGCGGCATGACGACGCCTGCAGGTGTGCTTGCACTCACGGCCATGCTGGAAGGTCCGAGACCGGCTCAGGTGCGCATCAAACTTATTTCCATGTCACGGACCTGATGTTCTTCTCTCCTGCCTGCGGAAGAAATGTGTCGTGCGTGATAAAGGAAGGCGTCCTGAGTGAAATAAATGAACATGAACACTCACCTCAGTCGGGCTGCTCTCAGGTAGGCAGAAAACCAAAAAAGGAGGAAACTACTCCCCGTTACTTCCGCCCTGACCTGGCCGTGCAGACAACATCGTCAGAATAAACCGAAACCCAGCGTCCTCTTTATGTAAAGCACCTGGTCACGTGACCCGGGCCGGTGTTACATTACCTGCACAGACGCGCCTTTGTGCAAAGTCCGACGATCCAAGTCAACCTGGCGCGAGAGAAAAGAGTCAAGTTACAAACAATCTGCTCCGAAATTATGGTCGTCCAGGCCGAGGGTGCACTTTGCCCTCCTGGCTGGTTCTCAGGCTGGCCGCTGGGACTAGTCTGCTGTTGCCTAGCAACCCGGGCTGCGGGAGGGAAACAGCGCCCCCCCGCGGCGGACAAGGCATCACAACTCCTGGACAAAATGAACATTCCTGGAATATTTATCGGGATGAAAAAAGCAGCTTTCTCACCTGATCCCCAAGCCTCGTTTGCTCTTAAAGCAGGGGTGTCCAAACTTTTTCCACTGAGGGCCGCACACTGAAAAATCAAAACCAATACAATATACACTTATTTTTATTTTTAATTGTTGGGGCTCCTTCAAGTTAGGTCTTAAGGACCCGGAAGGGTTTCAGTCTTAAACAAGGTTCAAAATAAGTCATATATTATTTTTTTTTCATAAAAACCCTGGAATCGCTAATTCTACTTCATTATTTGTTTTAATTTTTTACAAGCTTTTTGTTGAAACCCTATTTTTTGAGGCAAAATACATAATAAACATCATTTTTCCCCAAAAGATTTTCAAAGTGAAATATTTAAAGGCCTACTGAAAGTCACTACTAGCGACCACACAGTCTGATAGTTTATATATCAATGATGAAATATTAACATTGCAACACATGACAATACGGCCGCTTTAGTTTAATAAATTACTATTTGAAATTTGAAGTAATTGAAGCCTTAAATATGTCAATAATTAATTTCATTAATAACATTGGGCAATTGGTAATCTAATTTTTTAATGCGTGTTTTATATATATATGTATACATATATATATATATATATATATATGTATATATATATATATATATATATATATATATATATGTATGTGTGTGTGTATATATATATTTATTTATTTATGTTTGGTCCAAAGAGTGGTGAAGTGTTTGTACCCAAACAACATAAACACTTGCCTACCAATTAAGATGATTTTTTTTGGGACATTTTACTAATGAGAGTGGTTAAGTTTTTTTTTTTTTTTTTTTTTTGGGTTGTACTTGTATAGCGCTTTTCTACCTACAAGGTACTCAAAGCGCTTTGACACTACTTCCACATTTACACATTCACACACTGATGGAGGGAGCTGCCATGCAAGGCGCCAACCAGCACCCATCAGGAGCAAGGGTGAAGTGTCTTGCTCAGGACACAACGGACGTGACGAAGTTGGTACTAGGTGGGATTTGAACCAGGGACCCTCGGGTTACGCACGGCCACTCTCCCACTGCGCCACGCCGTCCCCAAGTTCTTGTCTAACAGTTAAAATGTCATTAAATAATTTCATTAAATAATTAAAATGTCATTAATAACTTTAATAACATTATTAATTTCATTAATAACATTGTTCAATTGGTAATCTAATGTTTTAATACGTGTTTTATGTTTTATATATCCATCCATCCATCCATTTTCTACCGCTTATTCCCTTTCGGGGTCGCGGGGGGCGCTGATGCCTATCTCAGCTACAATCTGGCAGAAGGCATTTACACCCTGGACAATTCGCCACCTCATCGCAGGGCTTAACCCATATATGTATAAAAAATAAAAAAATTCAAAATTGAAAAATAAATATATTTTTTATATATATGAAATAAATAAATAAAATGTATGGATTCTCTCCAAAAGTAATTGGATCCTTGAATAAGTCAATAATTCATAACGTTGATTTTGATTCATTATCATTTTTAATATTTTAATATGCAATCATTGGTTGATTTGAAGTAATTGGAGCCTTAAATACATCAATATATATACATACGTATATATATAAAATGTATTATATATATATATATATATATACATAAATGCATTTATATATATAAATATATAAATGTATTAATATATGTATATATATAAATGTATTTATATATATAAATAAATATATATATACATGTATTTATATATATATATATGAATGTATTTTTATATATATATATATATATATATATATATATATATATATATATATATATATATATATATCAATATTAAATATTTTCCCCAAAAAATGTCAAAGTAGAATTTCTAATGTGAAGTATTTGGACCCTCGAATACGTCGATAATTCATAAAATTGATTTTCATTCATTAATATTTTTTCAGCAATGACAGCTGATAAGAAAAATGCCTTACAAACTTTTTCTTGTTACATGTTATTAATTTTCTCTTTTATGCCACTTTGTGTATTGTTTTTCAATAACATTTACAGAGCGTACTGAGGGCTGTTAAAAACATGAGCGGGCCAGACTTGGGTCACCACTGATAATGTACCTTAGTAAGTACATCGAAATAAACAATAATGTGCCTTCTATGTCAGATGTTCTATTGCTTTATACATAAATACTTTTTGATGTGAATAAAGTTAGATTCTAAGTAAAATTCAAACGCTAAAAACATAACTTTTTATTATTTGGGCCTTTTTTTGGAGAACTCCTTGAAGAAAGTGGCCTCACAGTGGATGATCTCACAAAGGTGGGAAATGTAAAGTTTGAAAATGCTTATTTTCCAGTTATAGCGGAAAAGGACACATGGCTGGAAGTGGAAGTGAAAGTGAAAGTGAAAGTGCATATACATTCCCTCTTGGATCATGGAACATAAAACATGATTTAACCGTGATTAATCCAATTTAATTTACAGCAACACCACAACTAAAACAATGTCATCGTTCATCATTTTTTCCTTTATTATAACAGAAAATAATAATGAAGTCCAGGTTAATATAAGTGAAATAAAGTGGGAAGAGGAGTTGAACACAAACACTTGTGGAAACTAAATGGCAGCGATATCAAAATCTTCCATCCCTTAACTTTACTGAAGTTCCTGGCGAGGAAATACTTCTCAGCAGAGTCCTTCTGCCTTGCATTTGCCTTTAAAGTCTGCACGCTACCAAACCCAAGCTAGAGTTTCTCCTGGAGTCCCCTGATCAAGGACCCAGCCCAGTATTTGCACAGGAGAGAACCTCCAGGCCGCAGAGTCAGGAGAGGAAAGTACAGCCTGACGACTCTTTCGTGGTCCAGGTCCCGGAAGCTGCTGGCATTGGGGGGCCACGTCAATGAGGAGGAGATGAGCCCGGCCCCCGGGGAGCAGGTGGAAAAGCTTGGCGTGCGCGGCTGGACAGGAAGTGCGCACCACCCAGAGCGGGCATGTTTTGGAGGTCAATGCCAAGGACTTTACTGCAGGGGAACGTTCTATCTTCACTTGGATCACAATTATGTTGAATACCTTTGAAATTTTTGTATTTAGCTCAAAACTTGAATGATGTTGTGGTTGTAGTCATGTACGCTTAAGTCATATATCGGCAGTGGTTCTCAAGCTTTTTTAATTCAAGTAATCGGAGCAAGGCATTTATGCTTGAAAAAAACGAGATAAAGAAGTAAAATACGGCATTATGTCATCACTTTCTGATTTATTCAATTGTATAACATTGTGTAAGTGTTGTTGAAAACTTACACTGAACATTTTTTGTTTTAAGGATTAACATTTTTTGTTGTAAATTATTATGGTTCTGAAGTCCATCCATCCATCCATCCATTTTCTACCGCTTATTCCCTTTCGGGGTCACGGGGGTGCTGGCGCTTATCTCAGCTACAATCGGGCGGAAGGCGGGGTACACCCTGGACAAGTCGCCACTTCACCGCAGGGCCAACACAGATAGACAACATTCACACTCACATTCACACACTAGGGCCAATTTAGTGTTGCCAATCAACCTATCCCCAGGTGCATGTCTTTGGAGGTGGGAGGGGCCTATCCCCAGGTGCATGTCTTTGGAGGTGGGAGGAAGCCGGAGTACCCGGAGGGAACCCACACATTCACGGGGAGAACATGCAAACTCCACACAGAAAGATCCCGAGCCTGGATTTGAACCCAGGACTACAAGACCTTCGTATTGTGAGGCAGACGCACTAACCCCTCTGCCAACGTGAAGCCCGGTTCTGAAGGTTCTGAAGTCATGTTATATTTTTTGTAAATAAGACACATTTGGGTTACTATAAAAAGGACAATTTATTTTCTTTGTCACACCGCTGTTCTCGCGAGATTTGGTGTTTGGAGTTGCAGGCATGCAAAGGACTTTGGGCCATCAGCAGCCGTGGGGAACATTTGACTAGCTGAACAAGTTATTTGTCACATTGTGTTGAAATGTTGTGTATATTTGAGGAGTGCATTGGTTTGATTTTGTGTAGTTGCACAACACTGGAGTGTTTGCTGCCCAAGAACCTCCCAAGTGGCAGGCGGCCACCAGGTAGCTATTTTTGTTTGGCACCTTGTTTGCCTGGGACTGAACTGTTTTTAAAACCATTGTAGTTCATGTCTTGTCCTGCAGTTTTCACGGCTTCAAACTCAAGTAAAGAGCCCGTCTTTAAGAAACCGAGCCAGTGTTGTCATTTTGGAGCCACAAGTGCAAAATATTGCTCATTTGTAGTGGTCTTCCTTGAACTATTTGGACAAAAAGATATAAAAAAAACTAAAAACTTGTTGAGAAATAAACAAGTGATTCAATTCTAAATAAAGATTTCTCCACATAGAAGTAATCATCAACTTAAAGTGCCCTCTTTGGGGATTGTAATAGAGATCCATCAACTTCATTCTAAACATTTCTTCACAAAAAAAGAAATCTTTAACATCAATATTTATGGAACATGTCCACAAAAAAAATCTAGCTGTCAACACTGAATATTGCATTGTTGTATTTCTTTTCACACTTTATGAACTTACATTCATATTTTCTTGAAGTATTATTCAATAAATATATTTATAAAGGATTTTTGAATTTTTGCTATTTTTAGAATATTTTTGAAAAATCTCACGTACCCCTTGGCATACCTTCAAGTCCCCCCAGGGGTACGCGTGCCCCCATTTGAGAACCACCGTACAAAATGTAACTGTCATGTCCAAAAATGTCCAGCAGAGGGAGACTCCCGTCTGCCTGGATGACTTGAACACATTGTATCGAATTTGACAATTCTATTCTTATTTTACTGTTATATTGCCTTCGTTTTTATTCTTTTTGTAATATTTCTCTATTTTGTTTCCTTTTAAACCCCCATTATTTGCTTTTTACTTTTTAAATTGATCTCAACTCTGTACACTGCTGCTGGAATTGTAATTTTCCTGAAGGAATCAATAAAGTACTATCTATCTATTCCACATATCGGCACTGTTCTCCTTCTTAATGTGTCTTTAAAATGTTGTCAACGTGTTAAAGACAACTTATGGCATTGCTTCTTCGCCGCTTTGTGTAGTTCAGGGGTCAGCAACCTATTTGAAAGCAAGAGCTACTTCTTGGGTACTGATTAATGAAAAGGGTTACCAGTTTGATACACACTTCAATAAATTGCCAGAAATAGCCAATTTGCTCAATTTATCTTTATTTAATAGATCTATGTATAAAAAAATGGGTATTTCTGTCTGTCATTCCGTCTTACATTTTTTTTCCTTTGACGGAAGGTTTTTTGTAGAAAATAAATGATGAAAAAAACACTTAATTGAATGGTTTAAAAGAGGAGAAAACAGGAAAAAAATTAAAATTTAATTTTGAAACATAGTTTATCTTCAATTTCGACTCTTTAAAATTCAAAATTCAACCGAAAAAAAATGAAGAGAAAAACTAGCTAATTTGAATCTTTTTGAAAAAAAAAAAAAATAATTTATGGAACATCATTAGTCATTTTTCCTGATTAAGATTCATTTTAGAATTTTGATGACATGTTTTAAATAGGTTAAAATCCAATCTGCACTTTGTTAGAATATATAACAAATTGAACCAAGCTATATTTCTAACAAAGACAAATCATTATTTCTTCTAGATTTTCCAGTAAAAATTTTTTAAAAGAAATTCAAAAGCCTTTAAAATAAGATTTCAATTTGATTCTACAGATTTTCTAGATTTGCCAGAATATTTTTCTGGAATTTTAATCATAAGTTTGAAGAAATATTTCATAAATATTCTTCGTCAAAAAAACAGAAGCTAAAATGAAGAATTAAATTAAAATGCATTTATTATTCTTTACAATCAAAAAAAGTACTTGAAAATTGATGTAAATTGTCAGGAAAGAAGAGGAAGGAATTTAAAAGGTAAAAAGGTATATTTGTTTAAAAATCCTAAAATCATTTTTAAGGTTGTATTTTTTCTCTAAAATGGTCTTTCTGAAAGTTATAAAAAGCAAAGTAAACAAATAAATTAATTTATTTAAACAAGTGAAGACCAAGTCTTTAAAATACTTTCTTGGATTTTCAAATTCTATTTGAGTTTTGTTTCTCTTAGAATTAAAAATGTCCAGCAAAGCGAGACCAGCTTGCTAGTAAATAAATACAATTTAAAAAATAGAGGCAGCTCACTGGTAAGTGCTGCTATTTGAGCTATTTTTAGAACAGGCCAGCGGGCGACTCATCTGGTCCTTACGGGCGACCTGGTGTTGGTGACCCCTGGTGCAGAATGACAACAGAAATGACGACAGAAGACCACAACATGTACGACTTGCTTTCGATTGGATACCACAAATCAACAAACAGGAAGTAATTTACCAGAAGTGACATCAACTAACTGCTGTTTAGCGATTATAGCATATAATAAATTAAAACAAATTTAGCTCCAAATTAAAGCATTGCAGTCACTAATACAAAAGTATCATTAAGTAAATAATATTAACGATTGACTTCAGGACAACACAAGTTGCATTGAGAAAAACTGAGTTGATTTGTGCAAGAAAATAATTTGATGGATTGCTTGAGGCTTTTATTAGTAGATTGCACAGTACAGTACATATTTTATTAGTAGATTGCACAGTACAGTACATATTTTATTAGTAGATTGCACAGTACCATACATATTTTATTAGTAGACTGCGCAGTACAGTACATATTTTATTAGTAGATTGCACAGTACCGTACATATTTTATTAGTAGATTGCACAGTACAGTACATATTTTATTAGTAGATTGCACAGTACCGTACATATTTTATTAGTAGATTGCACAGTACAGTACATATTTTATTAGTAGATTGCACAGTACAGTACATATTTTATTAGTAGATTGCACAGTACCGTACATATTTTATTAGTAGATTGCACAGTACCGTACATATTTTATTAGTAGATTGCGCAGTACCGTACATATTTTATTAGTGGATTGCAGTGCCGTACATATTTTATTAGTAGATTGCACAGTACAGTACATATTTTATTAGTAGATTGTACAGTACATATTTTATTAGTAGATTGCACAGTACAGTACATATTTTATTAGTAGATTGCACAGTACAGTACATATTTTATTAGTAGATTGCACAGTACAGTACATATTTTATTAATAGATTGCACAGTACCGTACATATTTTATTAGTAGATTGCACAGTACCGTACATATTTTATTAGTAGATTGCACAGTACAGTACATATTTTATTAGTAGATTGCACAGTACAGTACATATTCCCTACAATTGACCACTAAATGGTAACACCCCAATAAGTTTTTCAACGTGTTTAAGTCGGGGTCCACTTGTCAATTTCCATCAATTTGAAGGCGCTCAAGCAGCTTAAAGTCCTACTGAAAGCCACTACTAGCGACCACGCAGTCTGATAGTTTATATATCAATGATGAAATATTAACATTGCAACACATGCCAATACGGCCGCTTTAGTTTACTAAATTGCAATTTTAAATTTCCCGCCAAGTATCCTGTTGAAAACGTCACGGTATGATGACGCTTGTGATGACACGTGCTTGTGATGTCACCGGTTGTAGCCGACATGTTCTTCCAGTACAGATCACGGCTATAAATAGTCTGCTTTAATCGCATAATTCCACAGTATTCTGGACGTCTGTGTTGCTGAATCTTTTGCAATTTGTTCCATGAATAATGGAGACGTCAAAGAAGAAAGCTGTTGGTGGGAAGTGGTGTATTGAGGCCGGCTGTAGCAACACAAACACAGCCGGTGTTTCTTTGTTTACATTCCCTAAAGATGACGGTGAAGCTTTAATATGGAACAGAGCGGTCAAGCGAACATGGTTCTCTACCACATGTGAAATATGCTGTATTTATATTATTCACATGTGAATAATGCTGTATAATAGACAGTATTTATATTATTCACATGTGAATAATGCTGTATAATAGACTGTATTTATATTATTCAAATATTAATAATGCTGTATAATAGACTGTATTGATATTATTCACATGTGAATAATGCTGTATAATAGACTGTATTTATATTATTCAAATATTAATAATGCTGTATAATAGACAGTATTTATATTATTCACATGTGAATAATGCTGTATAATAGACTGTATTTATATTACTCACATGTGAATAATGCTGCATAATAGACTGTATTTATATTATTCACATGTGAATAATGCTGCATAATAGACTGTATTTATATTACTCACATGTGAATAATGCTGCATAATAGACTATTATTCACATGTGAATAATGCTGTATAATAGACTGCATTTACATTATTCACATGTGAATAATGCTATATAGTTGACTATATTTATATTATTCAAATGATAATGCTGTATAATAGACTATTATTTTTTCGGTGAGAAAAATTGTGGTAATAAGTCGGCTCTTACCGTAGACATGAGCGGAGCTCGTGTCATTCCTCCTGCACCTGTCAAAGAGGCAGCTGCCTGGCTTCCCTCAGAGACACTGGCGGTCACCACACCCATGGCCACACCCCTCCGACTTTCAGGTACGACTATATAATCTCACTAAAACACTAGTAACACAATAAGCAGATAAGGGATTTTCCAGAATTATCCTCGTAAATGTGTCTAATAACATCTGAATCGCTCCCACTGCCCTCTTTTTTTTTTCTTCTGATCCTTCACTCTCACTTTCCTCATCCACGGATTTTTCATCCTCGCTCAAATTAAAGGGGAAATCGTCGCTTTATTGGTCTGAATCGCTCTGGCTGCTGGTGGCCATGATTGTAAACAATCTTCAGATGTGAGGAGCTCCACAACCCGTGACGTCACGCGCACAACGTCTGCTACTTCCGGTACAGGCAAGGCTTTTTTATTAGCCACTAAAAGTTGCAAACTTTATGGTGGATGTTCTCTACTAAATCTTTTCAGCCAAAATATGGCAATATGGGGAAATGATGAAGTATGACACATAGAATGGAGCTGCTATCCCCGTTTAAATAAGAACATCTCATTTCAGTCGGCCTTTAAGTTCCAGGGCGTGCGAAGCTTTGACTGACAGACAAGCCACCCATTTTTCCGCGGAAGTTTTCTTCTTCGGGTGACGTCATGTCTTCCATGTATGGAACTTGTAAACATGCTTTCCGAGGACGAGAAACCGGAAGTGGGATGAACTGTACATGCGTCAAAGTAGACCTCCCCATCGACTAGAGCAGTGGTTCTCAAATGGGGGTAAGTGTACCCCTGGGGGGACTTGAAGGTATGCCAAGGGGTACGTGAGATTTTTTCAAAAATATTCTAAAAATAGCAAAAATTCAAAAATCCTTTATAAATATATTTATTGAATAATACTTCAACAAAATATGAATGTAAGTTCATAAAGTGTGAAATTAAATGCAACAATGCAATATTCAGTGTTGACAGCTAGATTTTTTGTGGACATGTTCCATAAATATTGATGCTAAAGATTTCTTTTATTGTGAAGAAATGTTTAGAAGTAAGTTGATGAATCCAGATGGATCTCTATTACAATCCCCAAAGAAGGAACTTTAAGTTGATGATTACTTCTATGTGGAGAAATCTGCATTTAGAATTGAATCACTTGTTTATTTATATATCTTTTTTTTCCAAACAGTTTAAGAAAGACCACTACAAATGAGCAATATTTTGCACTGTTTTACAATTTAATGAATCAGAAACTGATGACATAGTGCTGTATTTTACTTCTTTATCTCTTTTTTTCAACCGAAACTGCTTTGCTCTGATTAGGGGGTACTTGAATTAAAAAAAATGTTCACAGGGGTTACATCACTGAAAAAAGGTTGAGAACCACTGCACTAGAGTCTGGAATCTTCCATCTCTCCCTAGCCTGGCCTGAAAAGTACAGTAGGTGGCAGTATTGTCTTGTTTAAGAGTGTCACAACATTGCTGTTTACGGCAGACGAACTGCTTTAAGGTAGATGAAAACGTGACTGCTGTTGTTGTGTGTTGTTACCGCGCTGGGAGGACGTTAATAAAACTGCTTAACAATAAACCCACATAAAAACAAAGAACTCGCCCTCGATCATTCTACAGTTATAACGTCATTGGGCAAACACGCTGTTTATATTGTGGGAAAGCAAACGTGAAAACAGGCTGTCGACACCTCACTCAGGTCCGCATGGAGCAGGAGGGGGCGTGGCCTCCAGCTCCGCCTGAATTTCGGGAGAAAATTTGTCCCGGGAGGTTTTCAGGAGAGGCGCCGAATTTCAGGAATCTCCCGGAAAATCCGGGAGGGTTGGAAAGTATGCCTGGGACTCCAAAATGGATGGATGGATTAGATTTATATGGTAAGCAATGTACACATTCACATTTGATGGTGGTAAGCTAGGTGTGTGGCCACAGAAGCACATGTTGATGTTTTGAAAATGTTTCTTAGGAGGAAATTGATGGCAAAAGCAGCGTAGAGGGGATGCTGAAGGTCATGTCCACCATGTAAGACTTCCTGGACTACCAAGCAACATGTTGCACCAACGTGAAGCCAAATGTGATTCTGCAAGATTGATTGGTGTTGCTTACATGTCACCAGGTGGCGCTGTTCCACACGGCCACTGTAGCTGGGCAGATCTTGAGGGGGTCGGGGTTATTCCCGTTGATGTTTGCTCCAGGGCAGAAGAAGGGGTACATGATGTCGGTAAAGAAGTCCTTAAAGGTGTAGATGGGCATCATGCTGATAGGGTTGGAGAAGGTCACCTCACCGGCGTCGTAGTCCAGCTGGACCCGGACTCTGGTCAGCTCCCCCTCCAGCTGCAAGCGAGTGCTGGGTCTGGTCATGGCCGAGTATTCCCCCTCGTAGTGCGATATCATCCAGAAGCCGCCCTCGGGGCAGCCGGAGATGCGGCCTTTTCTGTCCACGGACCCCCTGACCACGCCCAGCATCCAGTCCACCTTGTCGCCCACCTCCACCTCCCAGGCATGGCGGCCCGAGGAGAAGCCCTCGGAGCCCAGGGCGAAGACGAAGTGGCCGAAGCGCTCGGGGTTGGCCGGGAGCTGCTGCAGAGAGCCGCTGTTGGCCACGCTGGTCAGGTCCTTGGAGATGGACAACCAGGAGTACGCCGTGTTGGGGTCCAGGGTGATGGGCGCTGCAACAGAAGCAAATGTCATTTGTCACCAAGTAAAAACCAGGTGCAAAGTAGAACATGTGAAATATGCTGTATTTATATTATTCACATGTGAATAATGCTGTATAATAGACTGTATTTACATTATTCACATGTGAATAATGCTGTATAATGGACTGTATATTATTCACATGTGAATAATGCTGTATAATAGACTGTATTTATATTATTCACATGTGAATAATGCTGTATAATAGACTGTATTTATATTATTCACATGTGAATGATGCTGTATAATAGACTGTATTTATATTATTCACATGTGAATAATGCTGTATAATAGACTGTATTTATATTATTCACATGTGAATAATGCTGTATAATAGACTGTATTTATATTATTCACATGTGAATAATGCTGTATAATAGACTGTATTTATATTATTCACATGTGAATAATAATGTATAATAGACTGTATTTATATTATTCACATGTGAATGATGCTGTATAATAGACTGTATTTATATTATTCACATGTGAATAATGCTGTATAATAGACTGTATTTATATTATTCACATGTGAATAATAATGTATAATAGACTGTATTTATATTATTCACATGTGAATGATGCTGTATAATAGACTGTATTTATATTATTCACATGTGAATAATGCTGTATAATAGACTGTATTTATATTATTCACATGTGAATAATGCTGTATAATAGACAGTATTTACATTATTCACATGTGAATAATGCTGTATAATAGACTGTATTTATATTATTCACATGGTAATAATGCTGCATAATAGACTATTATTCACATGTGAATAATGCTGTATAATTGACTATATTTATATTATTCAAATGATAATAATGCTGTATAATAGACTGTATTTATATTATTCACATGTGAATAATGCTGTATAATAGACTGTATTTATATTATTCACATGTAAATAATGCTGTATAATACACTATTTATATTATTCACATGTGAATAATGCTGTATAATAGACTGTATTTATATTATTCACACCTGAATAATGCTGTATAATAGACTGTATTTATATTATTCACATGTGAATAATGCTGTATAATAGACTGTATTTATATTATTCACATGTGAATAATGCTGCATAATAGACTGTATTTATATTATTCACATGTGAATAATGCTGCATAATAGACTGTATTTATATTATTCACATGTGAATAATGCTGCATAATAGACTGTATTTATATTATTCACATGTGAATAATGCTGCATAATAGACTGTATTTATGTTATTCACATGTGAATAATGTTGTATAATAGACTGTATTTAATGCTGTATAATACTGTATTTATATTATTCACATGTGAATAATGCTGTATAATAGACTGTATTCATATTATTCATATGTGAATAATGCTGACTGTATTTATATTATTCACATGTGAATGATGCTGTATAATAGACTGTATTTATATTATTCACATGTGAATAATGCTGTATAATAGACTGTATTTATGTTATTCACATGTGAATAATGCTGTATAATAGACTGTATTTATGTTATTCACATGTGAATAATGCTGTATAATAGACTGTATTTATATTATTCACATGTGAATAACATAAATACAGTCTATTATACAGCATTATTCACATGTGAATAATGCTGTATAATAGACTGTATTCATATTATTCATATGTGAATAATGCTGACTGTATTTATATTATTCACATGTGAATGATGCTGTATAATAGACTGTATTTATGTTATTCACATGTGAATAATGCTGTATAATAGACTGTATTTATATTATTCACATGTGAATAATGCTATATAATAGACTGTATTTACATTATTCACATGTGAATAATGCTGTATAGTAGATTGTATTTATATTATTCACATGTGAATAATGCTGTATAATAGACTGTATTTATATTATTCACATGTGAATAATGCTGTATAATAGACTGTATTTATATTATTCACATGTGAATAATGCTATATAATAGACTGTATTTACATTATTCACATGTGAATAATGCTGTATAATAGATTGTATTTATATTATTCACATGTGAATAATGCTGTATGATAGACTGTATTCATATTATTCACATGTGAATAATGATGTATAATAGTCTATTTACATCATTCACATCTGAATAATGCTGTATAATAGACTATATTATTCACATGTGAATAATGTTGCATAATAGACTATTTACATTATTCACATCTGAAATACGATGTATAATGGACTGTGTTTATGTTATTCACATGTAAATAATGCTGTATAATAGACTGTATTTATATTATTCACATGTGAATAATGCTGTACAATAGACTGTATTTATATTATTCAAATGTGAATAATGATGTATAATAGACTATATTATTCACATGTGAATAATGCTGTATAATAGACTGTATTTATATTATTTACATGTGAATAATGCTGTATAATAGACAGTATTTATATTATTCACATGTGAATAATGATGTATAATAGACTATATTATTCACATGTGAATAATGCTGTATAATAGACTGTTTTTATATTATTTACATGTGAATAATGCTGTATAATAGACAATATTTATATTATTCACATGTGAATAATGCTGCATAATAGACTGTATTTACATCATTCACATGTGAATAATGATGTATAATAGACTATATTATTCACATGTGAATAATGTTGCATAATAGACTATTTACATTATTCACATCTGAAATACGATGTATAATGGACTGTGTTTATGTTATTCACATGTAAAAAATGCTGTATAATAGACTGTATTTATATTATTCACATGTGAATAGTGCTGTATAATAGACTGTATTTATATTATTTACATGTGAATAATGCTGTATAATAGACAGTATTTATATTATTCACATGTGAATAATGCTGCATAATAGACTATTATTCACATGTGAATAATGCTGTATAATAGACTGTATTTACATTATTCACATGTGAATAATGCTGTATAATAGACTGTATTTATATTATTCACATGTGAATAATGCTGTATAATAGACTGTATTTATATTATTCACATGTGAATAATGCTGTATGATGGACTGTATTTATATTATTTACATGTGAATAATGCTGTATAATAGACTGTATTTATATTATTCACATGTGAATAATGATGTATAATAGTCTATTTACATCATTCACATCTGAATAATACTGTATAATAGACTATATTATTCACATGTGAATAATGCTGCATAATAGACTATTTACATTATTCACATCGGAAATAGGATGTATAATGGACTGTGTTTATGTTATTCACATGTGAATAATGCTGTACAATAGACTATATTTATATTATTCACATGTGAATAATGCTGTATAAATTTACCGCATGTTTTTGGTAAGTGCCGGAGTGAGAAGAGGTTTTAAATTAATTAGCGCCCCGGCGGCAATTCAAGGAAATACGGTAATTGGGAACCGGTACTTTTCAAAGAGGGTATAGTACCGCTTTTGATTCGTTGGTACGGCGATACTGTGCCATACTATTACCGCTATGCCGTACAAGCCTCCACCTGACCACTGATATTTGCAAGCATGAAGTAGAAGACTGACACCACAGTCTAATGATGCTTACTGTACTGAACCATGTCCACCATCTTCTCCCAAACATGGTACTTGAGGGAGCTGACATGTTTGGCCACGTCAATAAGAGCGCCGGACACCTTCTCCGGGTCCTTCTGCGGCAGCTGTGCCCTTTGACGACAAAGTGTCAGCTCAAGGTCAAGTCGTAGCACGTGTGATGAAGGAGGAGTTCTTACCTCTTCTTGGTGTTTGGGTAATTCTACAGCGAGAAGACAGGTGTGGTTATTATCACTGATAAGGACGTTGGATGGCGGCCAAGACGAGGCCTCGTACCTGCAGGAAGAGGGCGTCGCCGGACGCGATCTCGTTCTCCACGGCGATGACGGCGTGCGAGAAGGTCAAGATGTCTCTGGTGATGCTCTCAGACTTCTTCCTCACCAGCTCCCGCTTCTCCTCCTCCTCCTGCTGCAGGGCGGCCAGCCGCGCCGCTTCCTCCTTTTGCAGGAAGTCTCGCAGCTGCTCAAAGTCCTCCCTGACCTGCTTCTCTGAGGCCTGAGCCTGGTTCTGTGCAGGCGTGGACATGGTTCAGTCACACGTCTTCCATGTGGAATATTTGAACTTAACCCTCGTGGCTGTAGGCAACTTCCTTGATCTGCTTTTCATGAACACTTCAGCAAACTTCAATGAACATCTAGATCTTTTTTGTTGTTGTTGAGATACCACAGAAAAGTGTGAGGAGGAACATAGAACATGAAATGGAATCTATCAAATAGATCTGCTAACTCCGTACTAAATGTATCAAGCGCATTTTGAAAGCTAGATGTGACCAGTCTAAGACTAAGACTAGATGTGACCAGTCTAAGACTAGATGTGACCAATCTAAGACTAAGACTAGATGTGACCAGTCTAAGACTAGATGTGACCAGTCTAAGACTAGATGTGACCAATCTAAGACTAGATGTGACCAGTCTAAGACTAGATGTGACCAGTCTAAGACTAGATGTGACCAGTCTAAGACTAGATGTGACCAATCTAAGACTAGATGTGACCAATCTAAGACTAGATGTGACCGATCTAGGACTATATGTGACCAATCTAAGACAAAATTTGACCAATCTAAGACTAAGACTAAATGTGACCGATTTAGGATTAGATGTCACCGATCTAAGACTAGATGTGACCAGTTTAAGACTAGATGCGACCAGTTTAAGACTAGATGCGACCGATCTAAGACTAGATGTAACCCATCTAGGACTAGATGTGACCAGTCTAAGACTAGATGTGACCGATCTAAGACTAGATGTGACCGACCTAAGACTAGATGTGACTGATCTAAGACTAAGACTAGATGTGACCGATCTAAGACTAAGACTAGATGTGACCAATCTAAGACTAGATGTGACCAGTCTAAGACTAGATGTGACCAGTCTAAGACTAAGACTAGATGTGACCAGTCTAAGACTAGATATAACTGATCCAACACTAAGACTAGATGTGACCAGTCTAAGACTAGATGTGACCGATCTAGGACTAGATGTGACCGATCTAAGAATAAGACTAGATGTCAGCAATCTAAGATGAAATTTGACCAATCTAAGACTAAGACTAGATGTGACCGATATAGGACTATATGTGACCAATCTAAGACAAAATTTGACCAATCTAAGACTAAGACTAAATGTGACCGATATAGGACTAGATGTCACCGATCTAAGACTAGATGTGACCAGTCTCAGACTAGATGCGACCGATCTAAGACTAGATGTGACCAGTCTAAGACTAGATGTGACCAGTCTAAGACTAGATGCGACCAGTCTAAGACTAGATGCGACCAGTCTAAGACTAGATGCGACCAGTCTAAGACTAGATGCGACCGATCTAAGACTACATGTGACCAGTCTAAGACTAGATGTGACCAGTCTAAGACTAGATGTGACCGATCTAAGACTAGATGTGACCGATCTAAGAATAGATGTGACTGATCTAAGACTAAGACTAGATGTGACCAATCTAAGACTAGATGTGACCAATCTAAGACTATATGTGACCGATGTAGGACTAGATGTGACCAATCTAAGACAAAATTTGACCAATCTAAGACTAAGACTAAATGTGACCGATATAGGACTAGATGTCACCGATCTAAGACTAGATGTCACCGATCTAAGACTAGATGTAACCCATCTAGGACTAGATGTCACCGATCTAAGACTAGATGTAACCCATCTAGGACTAGATGTCACCGATCTAAGACTAGATGTAACCCATCTAGGACTAGATGTGACCGATCTAAGACTAGATGTGACCAATCTAAGACGAAGACTAGATGTGACCAGTCTAACATTTCCTCTTCTTTCCTGACAATTTAAATCAAAGTTCAAGTAAATTAATTGTTTTATTGTAAAGAATAATAAATGAATTTTAATTAAATTTTTCATTTTAGCTTCTGTTTTTTCGACGAAGAATGTTTGTGAAAAATTTCTTCAAATTCATGATTAAAATTTAAAAAAATATTCTGGCAAATCCAGAAAATCTGTAGTATCTAATTTAAATCTTATTTCAAAGACTTGAATTTCTTTTAAAATGTTTGTTCTGGAAAATCTAGAAGAAATAATGATTTGTGTTTGTTAGAAATATAGCTTGGTCCAATTTGTTATATATTCTAACAAAGTGCAGATTGGATTTTAACCTATTTAAAACATGTCATCAAAATTGTAAAATTAATCTTACTCAGGAAAAATTACTAATGATGTTCCATAAATAATTTTTTCAAAAAGATTCAAATTAGCTCGTTTTTCCCTTCTTTTTTTCGGTTTCATTGTCGAAATTGAAGATAAACTATGTTTCAAAATTTTATTTAAATTTTTTCGTGTTTTCTCCTCTTTTAAACCGTTCAATTAAGTGTTTTTTTCATCATTTATTCTCTACAAAAAAACTTCCGTAAAAGGAAAAAAAAAAATGTACGACGGCATGACAGACAGAAATACCCATTTTTATATAGATATATTTATTTATTAAAGGTAAATTGAGCAAATTGGCTATTTCCTTGCAATTTATTTAAGTGTGTATCAAACTGGTAGCCCTTCGCATTAATCAGTACCCAAGAAGTAGCTCTTGCTTTCAAAAAGGTTGGTGACCCCTGCTCTAACCACTAGGGCAGGGGTAGGGAACCTATGGCTCTTGAGCCAGATGTGGCTCTTTTGATGACTGCATCTGGCTCTCTGATAAATCTTAGCTGACATTGCTTAACGCGGTAAGTAATGAATAATTCATCCAATAATTCATCCTGAAGAGCTGCAGCCCGCCATCGTAGCTCCCACTCCCTCCCCTCTGTTGCAAGTCTGGAGTTGTATGTTGTGATAGGTATATATGCTTTGGTCTGGAGTTTTTTTCCCCCATAGCTGTTCTTTGACCCTAAACACTGTTTGTCTAATCAAATCAATCAGTCAATTAACAAAGTGTTGTTGTTCTTGGGCAATAACAAAACATACCTACCTACTTAATTATGTTGGTAATCACAGTGTCAAAATATCCTGTTCAAAAAGGCGCATTCATGGTAAGAAGTATTTTATTTATTATTGGTTAGCTTCAGAATAACAATGTTATCAAAAATAACAAGAGACATAATAAATGCAGGCATTTAGTTATTTTCAGTGTTAAAAACTATTAAATGGCTCTCAAGGAAATACATTTTAAATTAAAGCTGCAAGCTGCGTTGGTCGGGTCCGCCTTTGGCCGCTGCCCCCGTGACCCAAACTCGGATAAGCGTTAGATGGATGGATGGATAGTAGCTACTATTATTATAAGGTTTTGTGGACATAAAAGAATGAATTCCATTTCACATTGTCATTGTCTACTGTTAGTCCTAAGTGTCCCAATTCTTTTGCCTAGTGTAAGTCGTACGTGTCCCAATACTTTTGCCCAGTGAAAGTCCTGAGTGTCCCAATACTTTTGTCTAGTGCACCTACCTTCTCTGCATTGTGTGGGCACGCTAATGCTTCCTGCTTTCAAGCAGCCATCCTGAGACAACAGCAGCGCAGCAGCATCAGCGCAGTGGTTCTTTGAAGGGTCATAAAATCAAAACCGGAGCAGTAATCAAAACTTTGTTGGATAGTTTTAATCAAAAGGGTTCAATCTCTCTCCTGTGCGAGTTTGAAGCCGAAACGACAAACGCACTAGGAGGAGTTTACGTTTGAAAAAGGTGACGGGTTTTTACAAAACTTTTATTTTGAAGGGGTAATTGCCAACTTCCTGTTGATTTTTTTCCGTAGAATGTCAATTATTAAAATCTAGGTCTAAGTGAGACCTACATAGAAGTTTTTGTTTCATGACTTTCCGGCATTCCTACTGGAAGTTACAAGCAATTTTGTTTATGTTTTCTTCCTAGGAGCAGTTTTTGCTGTGTTTTATTAAAGAGCGCATTTTTTTGATTTTGGGGTTTGTTTTTTCATTAGATCGCAATTTCTGCCAGTCCTGATGTGTGTGCCAAGTTTGGTGAGTTTTGAAGCATTTAAAGGGGGTGAAATTACAGCTCAAAGAGGCAAAAATAGCATTTTTTGCGAAAATTTTGCTTTGAATGGGTTTTTGCAAAATTTTGGTTGATTTTTGCCCAAGAAGATACGATTATGAAATCTAGGTCTAAGTCAGCCCTATATAGAGGTTTTCGCTTCATGTCTCTACGACATTCCTAACGGAAGTTACAAGCAGTCTGTTTTTTTTTTTCCTAGGGGGCGCTAGCGCGCAATTTTGATTTTTCTGGTTTGGCTGCCTAATAAGTTGGGAAGGCATGCCAGACCGATGTGTGTGTCAAATTTGGTGAGTTTTGAAGCATGTTAAGGGGGTTAAATTACAGCGCATAGGTGCGGAATAAAGAAAGAAAGAAAGAATAATAATTAAAGCTGCAAGCAGCGTTGGTCGGGTCCGCCGCCGCCGCCGCCGCCGCCGCCACCGCCGCTGCCGTGTCCCGAGTCCCGATCTTAGTCAGACCTCCATAGAAGTTTTTGTTTCATCACTCTACGACATTCCTAACAGAATTTACAAGCAGTTTTATCAGTTTATTTTCCTAGGGGGCGCTAGAGCACAATTTTCATTTTTGGGGTTTGGTTTTTTTATTGGATGGCAATTTTCACCAGTCCTGATGTGTGTGTAAAATTTGGTGAGTTTTGAAGCATGTTAAGGGGGTCAAATTATAGATTTGCGTTTCTGGATGTTGTTGATAAATGGCTTTCGCTTGGCATTGTATAGCTTTAACTTGCACTTTGAAGCATTTTAAGGGTGTCAAATTTCAGTTCAAAGAGGCAAAAAAGGCATATTTTGCGAAGATTTTGTTTTGAAGGGGTTTTTGCTAACTTCCTGTTGATTTTAGGTACAGAAGTGTTTATTGGAAATGTAGGTCTAAGTCAGACCTACACAGAGGTTTTTGTTTCATGTCTCTACGACATTCCTAACGGAAGTTACAAGCAGTCTGTTTTTTGTCTCTTCCTAGGGGGCGCTAGCTTGCAATTTTAAGTTTTGGGGTTTGGTTGCTTAATAAGTTGGTCTGCCGCTCCATACCGATGTGTGTGTCAAATTTGGTGAGTTTTGAAGTAAGTTAAGGGGGTCAAATTAGGGTGCGAAGGTGCGAGCGCGCCTTGGGTTGCTGTCCCCGAGCCCCACGGCAGGAGAAGCCTTGGTGCCACTATTTAATGCATTGTGAAAGTAATGCAGTTGTTGTATTGAAGTGAAAATATCAAGCTCCCTGTTGATTTTTGCCAAAGTATGTTAATTATTCAAATGTAGGTCTAAGTCAGACCTACATAGTGGTTTTTGTTTTATGTCTCTACGACATTCCTACCGGAAGTTACAAGCAGTTTTGTCTTTGTTTTCTTCCTAGGAGTAGTTTGTCTGTGTTGTATTCCTAGGGGGCGCTAGAGCACAATTTTGAGTTTTGGGGTTTGGTTTTTTTATCAGCTCGCAATTGTTGCCAGTCCTGATGTGTGTGCCAAGTTTGGTGAGTTTTGAAGCATTTTAAGGGGGTCAAATTACAGCTCAAAGAGGTAAAAATTATCTTTTTTAGGAAAATTTGCGCAGGGGATCTTTGAGGGCGCGTAAAATCAAACCCTTAAAACTTATCACAATTTTGTCCGACCACTTTTTTTAAAAGGGTTCAATCTCTCTCCTGTGCGAGTTTGAAGCCGAAACGACAAACGCACTGGGAGGAGTTTCGATTTGAAAAAGGTTACGGGTTTTCACGAAAACTTTTATTTTGAAGGGGTAATTGTCAACTTCCTGTTGATTTTTTCTGCTAGCTGTCAATTATTAAAATGTAGGTCTAAGTAAGACCTACATAGAAGTTTTTGTTTCATGTCTTTCCGACATTCCTACCGGAAGTTACAAGCAGTTTTGTCTATGTTTTCTTCCTGGAAGCAGTTTTTTCTGTGTTTTATTCCAAAAATTTTGTAGAGCGCAATTTTGAGTTTTATAATTTTTTTTTTTCATTAAATCACAATTTCTGCCAGTTCTGATGTGTGTGCCAAGTTTGGTGAGTTTTGAAGCATTTTAAGGGGGTCAAATTACAGCTCAAAGAGGCAAAAATAGCATTTTTTGTAAAAATTTTGCTTTGAAAGGGTTTTGCAAAATTTTTGTTGATTTTTGCCCCAGAAGATACTATTATGAAATTTAGGTATAAGTCAGCCCTACATAGAGGTTTTTGTTTCATGTCTCTACGACATTCCTAACGGAAGTTACAAGCAGTCTCTTTTTTTTTTCTTCCTAGGGGGCGCTATTGCGCAATTTTGATTTTTATGATTTGGCTACCTAATATGTTGGGAAGGCATGAAAGATCGACGCGTGTGTCAAATTTGGTGAGTTTTGAAATATGTTAAGAGGGTGAAATTGGGGCGCGACGGTGCGGAAGAAAGAAAGAAAGAAAGAAGAATAATAATTAAAGCTGCAAGCAGCGTTGGTCGGGTCCGCCGTTGGCTGCCGCCGCCGTGTCCCGGGTCCCGATCTTAGTCAAACCAACAGAGAGGTTTTTATTTCATGTCTCTACGACATTTCTAACAGAAGTTACATGCAGTTTTGTCTGGGTTTTTTCCTAGGGGGCGCTAAGCGCAATTTAGATTTTTGGGGTTTGGTTTTTTATTAGATGGCAGTTTTTGCCAGTCCTGATATGTGTGTAAAATTTGGTGAGTTTTGAAGCATGTTAAGGGGGTGAAATTACAGATCGACAATTCTGGATGTTGTTGATAAATGGCTTTTGCTTGGCATAGTAGGGCTTTAACTTGCACTTTGAAGCATTTTAAGTAGGTCAAATTACAGTTTAAAGAGGCAAAAAAGACATTTTTTAGGAAACTTTGCGCAGGGGTTTTTTGAAGGCGCGTAAAATCCAAACCGGAGAACTTATAAAAAATGTGTTCGACCACTTTTTTTAAAAGGGTTCAATCCCTCTCCTGTGCGAGTTTGAAGCCGAAACGACAAACGCACTGGGAGGAGTTTCGATTTGAAAAAGGTGACGGGTTTTCACAAAACTTTTATTTTGAAGGGGCAATTTTTAACTTCCTGTTGATTTTTGCCGAAGGATGTCGATTATCGAAATGTAGGTCTAAGTCAGACCTACCTAGAAGTTTTCGTTTCATGTCTTTCCGACATTCCTACCGGAAGTTGCAAGCAGTTTTGTCTGTGTTTTCTTCCTGTAAGCAGTTTTTTCTGTGTTTTATTAAAAAATTGCGCTAGAGCGCAATTTTGATTTTTTTTTTTTTTTTTTTCATTAGATTGCAATTTCTGCGAGTCCTGATGTGTGTGCCAAGTTTGGTGAGTTTTGAAGCATTTTAAGGGGGTCAAATTACAGCTCAAAGGGGCAAAAATAGCATTTTTTAGCGAAAATTTTGCTTTGAATGAGTTTTTGCAACATTTCTGTTGATTTTGGGTATAGACGTTTTTTATTGGAAATGTAGATCTCAGTCAGACCTACACAGAGGTTTTTGTTTCATGTCTCTACGACATTCCTAACGGAAGTTACAAGCAGTCTGTTTTTTGTTTCCTTTTAGGGGGCGCTAGAGCGCAATTTTCATTTTTGGGGTTTGGTTCCTTAATATGTTGTGGTGTCACGGTAGACCGACGCGTGTGTCAACTTTGGTGAGTTTTGGAATATGTTAAAGGGGTGATATTGGGGCGCGACGGTGCGGAAGAATAATAATAAAGAATAATAATAATAATAATAAAACGCTACAGATTCAATAGGGTCCTTGCATGGCAAAGGACATGGATGTCCTTTGCCATTGCAGGGCGGACCCTAATAAAACACAGCAGTTTCAATAGGGTCCTTGGCCCTTTGCAAATGACTCCACAGCGGCCTGGCGGACCCTAAATATTTGGCTTTCTCAGCCAAAAAGGTTGGTGACCCCTGCACTAGGCCATTTATGATCATAAGTTCAGGTAATTGTTTCCAAAACAATTGGTATTGTTTGTAACTCCTCCCTGACATGAAAAGGCGACCCCCGGGTGACCCCCCCAGCAGCATGTGTTTGTTGATACCTGGATGTGCACGGTTGTGTCATCACACTCCTGCTTGGCCTCATACAGGCGACGCAGATTCTTCTTCACGGGAATCAGTTCTTTCTTCAGCTCCTCCTGCCCAGGGAACACGTGCGTGTCAAATAAATTGTCGCTTTCAAAAATCAACTCTACGTCTTTTCATGACTAAAAAAAGTAAACATAGTTGAAATAGAAATGTACCTTGAGGTCGTGTGCTCCTTCTTCCAAAGGACACACTCCATGGCCCTGGTGCTTCTTGGAGGTGTGACAGACGCAGCACAGAACTTGCAGATCATCCAGACAGAAGAGCTTGAGGACCTCGCCGTGGACGCCGCACCTCACCTCCTCCACCTTGGCCTCCGTGGTCCCGAGCGCGAGGCCGCCCTCCTGCCTCTGCTGCTCCCTCAGGAAGGTGTCCGCCACGTTCTTCAGCGCCAGGCTGACGGTGGGCTCGGTCAGGGAGCACTTCCGGCGGCAGATGGGACACTCGCGCCGGGCCTTCTTCTTGTTCCAGAACTGCTGCAGGCACGCCCTGCAGAAGCTGTGGCTGCACTTCAGCACCACGGGCTCCCGGAAGATCTCGCAGCAGACGGGGCAGGACAGCTCGTCTTCCAGCACCGAGCCCGAGCGCGAGGACACGGCCCTCGGGCGAAGAGACGAGGTGGCTTTGGAAGACTGCAGGAAGGAGAGTTTCCCCGGTTGGGAGGACGCACGTGGGCGCAGCGCCATGGCGGAAGGTTCTAGCGGAGAATGTGCGAGGACACTGCGACGAGCTTTGACATCAACAATGACTTGAAGAACAGGTTAGGTCCCCTTCTAGCGAAGCCCTATCCCACACTTCCTGCTCCACTTTGAAGGTAGAACACCGACACACGCCCTTCTTCCCAAGACGACATCATCATTCCACTAAGTCAAAGGTCTCAAACTCACGTCAATTTCTGTGGCCCCGAAAGTGTGGAAATGTGTAAATAAAGTACTTTTTTTTTTTTAATAAATGTATTACAAAAACAAATGTACTGTGTAAAATGACATATTTACACCGTAATCATCTCTAATAATAAAACAAAGTACAACATCATCATACATTTCAAAACAATGCTATTGTTCAAATAAAGATAAATACTTAAATATCTGCTTGACTTATGATTTTATAGCAAGTACCACACTTCACCTGTCGTCATTTTCAAAATGGAGGAGGCTGATTTCAATCATTTGAAATCGCATAAAGGGAAGAAGATTAAGAGCTATTCAGTAGGATTTAAGGTCCAAGCTATTGAATATGCTAAAAAGAACAGTAAGCAGCTATGTTTTATTAATATACCGTAGCTGCGTGTGTCAAATATGAGTCATTAAATGACTCCCGTACAACATCATCATACATTTCAAAACAATGCTATTGTTCAAATAAAGATAAATACTTAAATATCTGCTTGACTTATGATTTTAAAGCAAGTACGTATTTCCTTGAATTGCCGCCGGGTATATAGTATGCGCCTGCCTAGAATTACTGCCGGGTCAAACTCGTTTCGCAAAATAATTAACGCATGCTTAGTATTACCATTTACCGCCGCAAAATATCATTTTTATTAGCGCATGTCTAGAATTTCCGCCAAGTCAAACTCGTTTCGCAAAATAATTAGCGTATGTCTAGAATTTCCACCGGGTCAAACTCGTCACGTCACGAGTGACACTTCACCTGTCATCATTTTCAAAATGGAGAGGCTGATTTCAATCATTTCAAATCGCATAGAGGGAAGAAGATTAAGAGCTATTCAGTAGGATTTAAGGTCCAAGCTATTGAATATGCTAAAAAGAACAGTAAGCAGCTATGTTTTATTAATATACCGTAGCTGCGTGTGTCAAATATGAGTCATTAAATGACTCCCGCCTCCTGGTGGTAGAGGGCGCTAGTGATCCTTCTTGCGACTACTCGGCTGCAGAAGAAGTGACAACAAGCAGCAAGAGTGAGCAGCGATCCTTTATTTTTTCCTCTCGCTTGCACTTTTAACATGGAGGATTACATATCTAAAATAAAACTGTTTTCTAAACTGGACTTTCAATCGAAGCAGGAGGTAATAAAGGAAGATCTCCATCGAGACAGAGAGACTTTTAAAACTGAAGAAAGATAAGGAAGACTTCTATAAACAAGTTATCGATGCTTTTGATCAGAAGGAGCTGCGCATGGACTTCATTTATAAGTAAAGGTAAGACCATAAGAACGTTTTTTTATTAAATGTGCTTTTCATGATGGTATCCTTACATCACACTCAAATTTATAAGCGCAGGCCTAAATTTACCACATGCCTTTGGTAAGTGCCGGAGTGAGAAGAGGTTTTAAAATAATTAGCGCCCCGGCGGCATTCAAGGAAATACGGAAGTCCAACAAACTGTTCATGTAAAAATGTTAATTCAAAGTTGTGAAGTGGCCAACATGACTCCAGATCTAAATCTATTGAACATAAGTGGAGATATCTAAAAACGGCAGTTGGGAGAACTTCAAATCTGAGAGACTTGAAGCAGTTGGCAAAAGAAGAGTGGTCCACAAGTCCAGTAGCAAGGTGTAAGAAACTCATTGATGGTCGCAGGAAGCCATGGATGTCACTTCTTTTTTCCAAAGGGTGTGCTACCAAATAGTCCAGTCCACTTTTGTAGTTCTGTGTAAAATATTATCAGATTTGGCTTTTTTTGTTTTGTTCCAATGCAAACTAAATAAATAAACATGTGAATACCAAAGCATTTGTCATTTCAACAATTTTCTGGATTAAGTGCTGCCTTATCTGACACAAATGGAGGGGTGCCAATATAGCACACATTTTGGCTCCCAAATGCAAACTTTAGCACACATTTTAGCTCCAGAGACAAACATTTTGCACACGCTTTGGCTCCCAAGAGGACACTTTAGCACACGTTTTGGCTCCCAAGTGAACACTTTAGCACGTTTTAGCTCCCAAGAGCAAAATTTAGCACACGCTTTGGCTCCCAAGGACACTTTAGCACAAATTTTGGCTCCCAAGAGGACACTTTAGCACACATTTTGGCTCCCGAGAGCAAAATTTTGCACACGCTTTGGCTTCCAAGAGGACACTTTAGCACAAAGTTTGGCTCCCAAATGAAGACATTAGCACATGTTTATGCTCCCGAGAGCAAAATTTAGCACACGTTTTGGCTCACAAGAGGACACTTCAGTACACATTTTAGCTCCCGAGAGCAAAATTTTGCACACGCTTTGGCTCCCAAGAGGACACTTTAGCACACGTTTTGGCTACCAAGTGAACACTTTAGCACATGTTTAGGCTCCCCAGAGCAAAATTTAGCACATGCTTTGGCTCCCAAGAGGACTATTTAGCACATGTTTTAGCTCCCAAGAGCAAAATTTAGCACAAGTTTTGGCTCCCAAGAGGACACTTTAGTACACATTTTAGCTCCCGAGAGCAAAATTTTGCACACGCTTCCACTTAGCACGTTTTAGCTCCGAGAGCAAAATTTAGCACACGCTTTGGCTTCCAAGAGGACACTTTAGCACATGTTTTAGCTCCCAAGAGCAAAATTTAGCACACGCTTTGGCTCCCAAGAGGACACTTTAGCACATGTTTTAGCTCCCAAGAGCAAAATTTAGCACACGTTTTGGCTCCCAAGAGGACACTTTAGTACACATTTTAGCTCCCGAGAGCAAAATTTTGCACACGCTTCCACTTAGCACGTTTTAGCTCCGAGAGCAAAATTTAGCACACGCTTTGGCTTCCAAGAGGACACTTTAGCACATGTTTTAGCTCCCGAGAGCAAAATTTAGCACACGCTTTGGCTCCCAAGAGGACACTTTAGCACATGTTTTAGCTCCTAAGAGCAAAATTTAGCACACGTTTTGGCTCCCAAGAGGACACTTTAGTACACATTTTAGCTCCCGAGAGCAAAATTTTGCACACGCTTCCACTTAGCACGTTTTAGCTCCGAGAGCAAAATTTAGCACACGCTTTGGCTTCCAAGAGGACACTTTAGCACATGTTTTAGCTCCCAAGAGCAAAATTTTGCACATGCTTTGGCTCCCAAGAGGACACTTTAGCACATGTTTTAGCTCCCAAGAGCAAAATTTAGCACACGTTTTGGCTCCCAAGAGGACACTTTAGTACACATTTTAGCTCCCGAGAGCAAAATTTTGCACACGCTTCCACTTAGCACGTTTTAGCTCCGAGAGCAAAATTTAGCACACGCTTTGGCTTCCAAGAGGACACTTTAGCACATGTTTTAGCTCCCAAGAGCAAAATTTAGCACATGCTTTGGCTCCCAAGAGGACACTTTAGCACATGTTTTAGCTCCCAAGAGCAAAATTTAGCACACGTTTTGGCTCCCAAGAGGACACTTTAGTACACATTTTAGCTCCCGAGAGCAAAATTTTGCACACGCTTCCTCTTAGCACGTTTTAGCTCCGAGAGCAAAATTTAGCACACGCTTTGGCTTCCAAGAGGACACTTTAGCACATGTTTTAGCTCCCAAGAGCAAAATTTTGCACACGTTTTGGCTCCCAAGAGGACACTTTAGTACACATTTTAGCTCCCGAGAGCAAAATTTTGCACACGCTTTGGCTCCCAAGAGGACATTTTAGCACATGTTTATGCTCCCGAGAGCAAAATTTAGCACACGCTTTGGCTCCCAAGAGGACTATTTAGCACGTTCTAGCTCCCAAGAGCAAAATTTAGCACACGTTTTGGCTCCCAAGAAGACACTTTAGCACACGTTTTAGCTCCCAAGAGCAAAACTTAGCACACGTTTTGGCTCCCAAGGACACTTTAGCACAAATTTTGGCTCCCAAGAGGACACTTAAGCACACATTTTGGCTCCCGAGAGCAAACTTTTGCACACGTTTTGGCTCCCAAGTGGACACCTTAGCACAAGTTTTGGCTCTCAAGAGCAACATTTTGCAAACGTTTTGGCTCCCAAGAGGACTGTGGAGGGGGGCGTGGCCTGCGGGCCTGCAGCGCAACGGGGTGTGCCAGGACCGGCCTCAAAATCAGCGACAGGTGCATACATGGCCCACCTGGGCCTGGTTATCTAATCACCTGTCCCTCTGTTATACGGCAGCAGCCAGGAGGAGAGAGGTGTTGGCGAGTGAGAGCAAGAGAGGAAAAGACAATTGCTGAAAAGCACCCGGGAGACTTGTGGAGAAAATAAAGCAGAGTTGTGAACCTGAATCCTGCTCTCATGTCGGTGATTGGTGGTCTGGAGAACCCACTAGGGGGCAACCTCCACAAGAACACTAGCACAGGTGTTGGCTTCTGAGAAGGCACTTAGCATCATAATAGGAGTCATTAGCAATCGATTTGGCTCCCAAGACGACATGTTAGCACGCCTTTTGGCTTCAAAGAGAACATTTTACAACATGTTTTGGCTTCCTAAGAAGATACTTTACCACACACTTTTTAAACTTGTGCCACTGTGGGGTGAGGAGTGGGGGTGTGATTGTACAAAAACTGTTTCCATAGGAGTTGGGAAATTGTGTTAGATGTAAATATAAACAGAATACAATGATTTGCAAATCCTTTTCAAGCCATATTCAGTTGAATATGCTACAAAGACAACATATTTGATGTTCAAACTGTAAAAATGTTAGTCTTTTCAAATTATTAACTTTAGAATGTGATGCCAGCAAAACGTGACAAGGAAGTTGGGAAAGGTGGCAATAAATACTGATAAAGTTGAGGAATGCTCATCAAACACTTATTTGGAACATCCCACAGGTGTGCAGGCTAATTGGGAACAGGTGGGTGCCATGATTGAGTATAAAAACAGCTTCCCAAAAAATGCTCAGTCTTTCACAAGAAAGGATGGGGCGAGGTACACCCCTTTGTCCACAACTGCGTGAGCAAATAGTCAAACAGTTTAAGAACAACCTTTCTCAAAGTGCAATTGCAAGAAATTGAGGGATTTCAACATCTACGCTCCATAATATCATCAAAAGGTTCAGAAAATCTGGAGAAATCACGCCACGTAAGCGGCATGGCCGGAAACCAACATTGAATGACCGTGACCTTCCATCCCTCAGACGGCACTGTATCAAAAACCCACATCAATCTCTAAAGGATATCACCACATGGGCTCAGGAACACTTCAGAAAACCACTGTCACTAAATACAGTTGGTCGCTACATCTGTAAGTGCAAGTTAAAGCTCTACTATGCAAAGCGAAAGCTATTTATCAACAACATCCAGAAATGGTGCCGGCTTCTCTGGGCCCGAGGTCATCTAAAATGGACTGATGCAAAGTGGAAAAGTGTTCTGTGGTCTGACAAGTCCACATTTCAGATTATTTTTGGAAATATTCGACATTGTGTCATCCGGACCAAAGGGGAAGTGAACCATCCAGACTGTTATCGACGCAAAATTCAAAAGCCAGCATGTGTGATGGTATGGGGGTGCATTAGTGCCCAAGGCATGGATAACTTACACATCTGTGAAGGCATCATTAATGCTGAAAGGTAGATACAGGTTTTGGAACAACATATGTTGCCATCTAAGCGCCGTCTTTTTCATGGACGCCCCTGCTTATTTCAGCAAGGCAATGCCAAGCCACATTCAGCACGTTACAACAGCGTGGCTTCGTAAAAAAAGAGTGTGTGTACTTTCCTGGCCCGCCTGCAGTCCAGACCTGTCTCCCACGGAAAATGTGTGGCGCATTATGAAGCATAAAATACGACAGCGGAGACCCCGGACTGTTGAAGGACTGAAGCTCTACATAAAACAAGAATGGGAAAGAATTCCACTTTCAATGCTTCAACAATTAGTTTCCTCAGTTCCCAAACGTTTGAGTGTTGTTAAAAGAAAAGGTGATGTAACACAGTGGTGAACATGCCCTTTCCCAACTACTTTGGCACATGTTGCAGTCATGAAATTCTAAGTTAATTAATATTTGCAAAAAAAAAAGTTTATGAGTTTGAACATCAAATATGTTGTCTTTGTAGCATATTCAACTGAATATGGGTTGAAAAGGATTTGCAAATCATTGTATTCCGTTTATATTTACATCTAACACAATTTCCCAACTCATATGGAAAGGTTTGTAGGACTGACTACTGAAAGATGTTTTGATGAGCAACTCACACCAGAGCAGTGCATCAATTCTTCTAAAAAGCTTATCTTGTGTTTGTGTACTTCACATATCTCAACTTGTTTGTCCCCTACAGAGACACCTGTGGCAGAAGTAAAACTGCAGTTATTAACAGCCATTAAATCTGTGTCCCAGTACTTTTGTGCACAGCATGACAACACTCGTGTTGAGGAACACACAGCACATGAAAAGAGAGTGGTTATTATTAGAAGGGCATTGTTATTGAACAGGAACAGCGTCACACAAAGTCACATTGACAATGCTCCTTTAAGAGTGAATGAAGACATTTCCAGACAAAATAGCCAAATGTGACACTTAAATTTGGAAAAGATATATATCCGGCCCACACTAAAAAGTGACAGTAGTAGTTGCTGTGTCATGCACCACAATCCTCTTGTAACACTTCCCTCAGCTTCCACAAAGCTTGGTAATGTTTACAAAACACACAATCTCCTTTCAAGTAGAGGTCACATCACTTTATATAAAAACACTAGCCATTAATAACAATAAAAACTAACTCAGCACAAGCATTGGCATAAACTACATCTCCATCCATGACAGCCACGCTAACAAAAAAGTGACTTTTTATATATATATAAATGTATAACACTGTTTTTCAGAGTAGCACTGCAGTCATTACAGCGTGGAATGTGCGGACTAAACACCAGTGATGTTCTTTTTTTCAGCGAGCTACACTTACTACCTTTTTTGACACCCCACATGTTTTTCTTTAGAAAGAAAAAACAGCAAAAAAAAACAAACTGCATTGTAAGAATGAATATAAAATAATGGAACTGCTCATGCATTGTAAAAAGAGGGAGTGGAGGGTCAAGACAGCACGACACTGCAGATGTTGTCGGGGGGGAAGGCAGTGTTACATCAATGCAACTTTGTGTTAGCGTCCCATAATTATAACAACATGCAGGGGAGGCTCGGGCTTGCAGTTCAACCACGGGAAGACCAGATAAAAAAAAAAGGAAAAAAAAGCAGCTTGCTTTCCTGGCACTGAGAGAAATGATTAGTCAGTGAAGTCTTAAACAGCAGAAGTACACAGTATATAGCATCCAAATAAACCCTTCTGTGCAGAAGTAGTGGACACACGCACAGCTTTGTTGGCCTCCGTTAATCCTCCGCTCACACCCGTCCCACCTTTGCATCGCCGATGGCACCCCACACGTCGAACACAAACTCGTCCGGGAAGGCGAAGTCTCCGAGGGTCTCGTCTAATGCTTCGGCAAACTCGTCAGGGTTCTTCTTGTCCTTGCCCAGCTCCACCATGGTGGCCGCTGATGGGGGACATGAGACACCCGTCAATTTGACACGAAATAAGTCCAACACAGACTAGGGATGCACCGATTAATCGGTAACCGAATATATTCGGCCGAATATGGCAAAAAAAGCCACATTCAGCCTTCGGTGGAATGAGTTAAAAACAAGGCCGAATAGTGGCGTGTGACGCAATTTTTTGACACAGTGACGTTGGGATATGTTGTGTACCTGTATAAGTGTATGAGGTTACAAGCACACACTTATTGAGATTTAGTGGGGCCTCTGTTTACATTATTAGCCTGTTGTGTAGGCTACCTGTATAAGTGTATGAGGTTACAAGCACACACTTATTGAGATTTAGTGGGGCCTCTGTTTAGATTATTAGCCTGTTGTGTAGGCTACCTGTATAAGTGTATGAGGTTACAAACACACACTTAATTGAGATTTAGTGGGGCCTTCTGTTTACATTATTAGCATATCTACTGTGGCTAAGCAGACTTTTGCCAAAAGGACAATAATTCATTTGTTGTGGGTTTATCCACTTTAATGCACTTTATTATTTTTTTGGAATGCATGTTTTGTTTGAAGGCCTAATATAAATGAAAAACTTTGTGCTTTTTTTGAAAAGCAAAGGCTACTGGAATATTAAAAAAATGTTAATGTTCAATAAAAAATTACTTTATTTGAAAAACATGTCTAAATATTTATTCTAGGCTATTTATGCAATATTTAAAAAATTGTGAAAAACTGCATTCATTATTCGGCCAAGCGTTTGAATTTTCTTCGGCTTCGGCCACAAATTTTCATTTCGGTGCATCCCTAACACAGACACATCGTCATGTGAGCAGAGGTGGGTAGAGTAGCCAGAAATTGTACTCAAGTAAGAGTACTGTTACTTTAGAGATGTATTACTCAAGTAAAAGTAAGGAGTAGTCACCCAAATATTGACTTGAGTAAAAGTAAAAAGTATGTTGTGAAAAAACTACTCAAGTGCTGAGTAACTGATGAGTAACCTGTTCGTTTAATGATGACGGCAACAAGTAATGCACAAAAACATAAAAATAGCTATGAACAAATTCAGAGCCAGGAATATCTCTTAAGCAACTAAAACAATAATATATATTAAATAATATATATTTGGTTTTACACTGTATTAAAAAAAAATTTGAAATGAATTTTACCTTTGCAAGCTCATGATACTATTGGCTAGTTTTATATTCATAAATGTAAGTTTTTCAATACCCGACCTGTTTTTTGTGCCTTTAAAAAAGTTTTAGAACTCTACATTAAAACATTCTACCTCTAACAACCAAAAGCTGTGAAAACGATGATGCTGTGTTCCAAATTTAAGTTTTTTACTGAGATTGAGCGAGCCTATGGCTTTGCACTTTGTTTAGTTTATGTGTGTATATATATATATATATATATATATATATATGTATATATAATGTACGCATTCTATTTTAGTTACTTTGAATTTACAACCCCCTGGTGCTGTTTTGTACGGTTTTTGTACTGTTTTGTACTGTTTCTGTACTTACTTTGATTATTATTTTCAACTGTTTGTAAATGTTGAAATTCATAAATAAAGGTTTATTTTAAAAAAAAGTGTGCAGTTAATCATGTGACCGCCTGGCTCTGTTTGATTGGTGAAACAGAGTCAAACGTCACCAGTGACTGCATTTGATTGGTGAAACGGAGTCAAAAGTCACCAGTGACTGCATTTGATTGGTAAAACGGAGTCAAACGTCACCAGTGACTGCATTTGATTGGTGAAACGGAGTCAAACGTCACCAGTGACTGCATTTGATTGGTGAAACGGAGTCAAAAGTCACCAGTGACTGCATTTGATTGGTGAAACACAGGCATGTGATAGATCCTACTTGGAAGGTCTGTCTGACAAACCAAAACAAACAAAGCGTGCATTAACAAATCGATGAGAGGCGAGCTGAATGTAGATAAATGGAGCGGAGTAAAAGTAGAGTTTCTTGACTATAAATATACTCAAGAAAAAGTATGTTGCATTAAAACTACTCTTAGAAGTACAATTTATCCCAAAAGTTACTCAAGTAGATGTAATGGAGTAAATGTAGCGCGTTACTGCCCACCTCTGGATGTGAGTGCAAAAAGAAAAATGGTTACGTGTCTGGTAGAAAAAAGATTGAAAGCATCAATCAACAAGAAACTCTAACAATGGCAGAGAGCAAGCATCTCCTGCATTTACTGTACTTGTTGGGGTTTTTTGGAGAGGAGTCTGAGGGAAGCTGCAGCAAAGTGGAAACAATACAATACTGCAGCATGCAGAGCTAGAACATGTTGATAACAAACTAAAAGGGGCTGAGTGCAGTGAGAAAATGGGCTGTTGCAGCAAAGTGGTCACAGTATTGTGCTGCTGTGGCCATTGCTGAGGATACTAACAGGCCAGGCTACACTTAGGCCAGAGGTGTCCAAAATTTTTCCACTGAGGGCCGCACACTAAAAAAAATCAAAGCAAGCTAAGACCATTTTGATATTTTTTATTTTAAAACCCAATACAATATATGTATAAAAAAATATACATTTAGGCCTCCACTCAGGGTTTTGGTCCAAAAAATATTAAAAATGTGTCATTATTTAGTATTATTATTATAGGCTTAAATCTCTAGATCAGGGGTCACCAACCTTTTTGAAACCAGGAGCTACTTCTTGGGTACTGATTAATGCGAAGGGCTACCAGTTTGATACACACTTAAATAAATGAACAGAAATAGCCAATTTGCTCAATTCACTTTTAATTTAAAAAAAAAAGAAATATATATATATATATGTATATATAAATTGGTATTTCTGTCTGTCATTCTGTCATACATTTTTTTCCTTTGACGGAAGGTTTTTGTAGAGAACAAATGATGAAAAACACACTTAATTAAACGGTTTAAAAGAGAAAACAGGAAAAAAATGAAAATTTAATTTTGAAACATAGTTTATCTTCAATTTCGACTCTTTGAAATTCAAAATTCACCCGAAAAAAAGAAGAGAACAACTAGCTAATTTGAATCTTTTTGAAAAAATTAAAAAAAGAATTTATGGAACATCATTAGTAATTTTTCCTGATTAAGATTAATTTTAGAATTTTGATGACATGTTTTAAATAGGTTAAAATCCAATCTGCACTTTGTTAGAATATATAACAAATTGGATCAAGCCATATTTCTAACAAAGACTAATCATTATTTCTTCTAGATTTTCCAGAACAAAAATTTTGAAATAAATTCAAAAGCCTTTAAAATAAGATTTAAATTTGATTCTAAAGATTTTCTAAATTTGCCAGAATATTTTTTTTTAATTTCAATCATAATAAGTTTGAAGAAATATTTCACAAATACTCTTCGTCGAAAAAACAGAAGCTAAAATGAAGACTTAAATTAAAATGTATTTATTATTCTTTACAATAAAAAAATTTAATTGCTTTAAACATTGATTTAAATTGTCAGGAAAGAAGAGGAAGGAATTTGAAAGGTAAAAAGGTATATGTGTTTAAAAATCCTAAAATCATTTTTAAGGTTGTATTTTTTTCTCTAAAATTGCATTTCTGAAAGTTATAAGAAGCAAAGTAAAACAAATAAATGAATGTATTTAAACAAGTGAAGACCAAGTCTTTAAAATATTTTCTTGGATTTTCAAATTCTATTTGAGTTTTGTCTCTCTTAGAATTAAAAATGTCGAGCAAAGCGAAACCAGCTTGCTAGTAAATAAATAACATTTAAAATATAGAGGCAGCTCACTGGTAAGTGCTGCTATTTGAGCTATTTTTAGAACAGGCCAGCGGGCGACTCATCTGGTCCTACTGATATGGGAAAGTATTACACGGTTACTCTTCCGAGCTCTAGACAGCACCGACACTCAACAACAACACATCATTTGCAGGCTATAATTTCTGCTTTGCAAAAAATATTTTTAACCCAAATAGGTGAACTTAGAAAGACTCGCACGGCACACCAGACTATCTCACAGCACACTGGTGTGCCGCGGCACAGTGGTTAAAAAAACACTGCTGTAATTAATCACGCAATGTTTTACCACATAGGACATCCGCTAAATTAGGAGACCTGCAAGCCATTTACAAAAAAAATAATGGTTCTATTATCGTTTACATACCAAGTACCGTATTTCCTTGAATTGCCGCCGGGTATATAGTATGTGCCTGCTTAGAATTACTGCCGGGTCAAACTCGTTTCGCAAAATAATTAGCGCATGCTTAGCATTACCGCCGACTCTGGATTAACGCCGGGTCAAACTCGTTTCGCAAAATATTATTTTTATTAGCGCATGTCTAGAATTTCCACCGGGTCAAACTCGTCACGTCACGAGTGACACTTCACCTGTCATCATTTTCAAAATGGAGGAGGCTGATTTCAATCATTTGAAATCGCATAAAGGGAAGAAGATTAAGAGCTATTCAGTAGGATTTAAGGTCCAAGCTATTGAATATGCTAAAAAGAACAGTAAGCAGCTATGTTTTATTAATATACCGTAGCTGCGTGTGTCAAATATGAGTCATTAAATGACTCCCGCCTCCTGGTGGTAGAGGGCGCTAGTGATCCTTCTTGCGACTACTCGGCTGCAGAAGAAGTGACAACAAGCAGCAAGAGTGAGCAGCGATCATTTATTTTTTCCTCTCGCTTGCACTTTTAACATGGAGGATTACATATCTAAAATAAAACAGTTTTCTAAACTGGACTTTCAATCGAAGCAGGAGGTAATAAAGGAAGATCTCCATCGAGACAGAGAGGCTTAAAACTGAAGAAAGATAAGGAAGACTTCTTTAAACAAGTTATCGATGCTTTTGATCAGAAGGAGCTGCGCATTGACTTTATTTATAAGTAAAGGTGAGACCATAATATCCTTTTTTTTATTAAATGTGCTTTTCATGATGGTATCCTTACATCACACTCAAATTTATTTGCGCAGGCCTAAATTTACCGCATGCCTTTGGTAAGCGCCGGAGTGAGAAGAGGTTTTAAAATAATTAGCGCATGCTTGCCTTTACCGCATGCCTTTGGTAAACGCCGGAGTGAGAAGAGGTTTTAAATTAATTAGCGCCCCGGCGGCAATTCAAGGAAATACGGTACTTCCTAGAGCAGCAGTTCAAGTAACATACCCAGCTCGCTGTCCCTGATGCCCATGTAACTCTCCAGCAGGTCGTCCACCTTCTCAATGGCTTTCTCCTCAAAGGCGGAGGGCTGACGGTGGAAAGACAAAACAATACAGGCTTCATATACAATCATTAAAATAGGCATTGCATGGTTTCTGCGAGCCCGCACAAACTCACCACTTCCTCTACAGTTGCAGGACCCCTGGAGCGCAGCCGCAAAGTCCCCCTGCCGGTGCCTAGCTGGACCCCTGATGATGACCTGGACCCTCCGGACCGCTGGCTAATCATATCTGCACACAAGCGCCAATACTCCTTTATTGACATTTCACATATAATGGCTACTGCATGACTTATTCATTCCCACCGAAGGCTTTGAGAGGTTCCGTTAGCTTGATGATGAAGTCCTTTCCCTTGGGCAACTCTTTCAGCATCTTGGCCACCTCGTAGTGCCGGCAGCCAATCAGGCGATGGCCGTTGATGGACTCTATCATGTCGCCCACATTGATGACCTGAATCTGGTGAATGATGCTGCCCTCGCGGATCCGCTAGGAGAAGAACCCCAAACATGTTTTTTTTAAGCACACAACATGACAATTTACCACATTGTAGTAAAGTCATTTCATTTAGACGGTAACCTCTGGACATAACATTAGGTTCACCTCTGACCAATCCCAAGCTAATCCATCCATTTTCTACCGCTTATTCCGTTTTGGGGTCGCGGGGGCCGCTGGCGCCTATCTCAGCTACAATCGGGCTAATGCTGGAGCAAATGTATTTATAACCATTGTTAGAATAACTATGTATAAATTATCACACAACTCTTATGCTTAAAGGCCGTTGCTATAGTGATTATCAATTGTGCTGATGTTGTACTGTTCTATCTATGCAAAGGGACAACTTGCACTCTTGGATTGCGAGTCGTCTCGTATCAGTGTTTGTGTCCAGATCCAGCCTGCTGACTGCCAAGGGAAAACATTGAGTACCGTGACGCAGACAAAGCAGAGACAGTACGATATCACAAGTGTCAGCACATTTCCATTTCATGAATAATTATATTTTGTGTCTAACTGGGGATGCTGAAATTACCCCTCCCTTCTGTCGGAAGCAACCCCAGTGATGCAACCAGGGACCTCCCAAATAAAGAGAGGAGAACGTGGAACTGTACCTTAGAGCGTAGATTGGAACTGTAACTAAATGTACAGCCCAATATGTCTCTCCTCATTGAGCAAAATTATACCGTAACTCTGTCTCTGCATGATTCTTTGCTTCTTGTCTGTTTAATAGATGTCATCAGTGTTTGAACCTGACACAAATATTGCCTCAGTTTGCCCTGGGACAACTTTACCGCGAGGGGCTGTCAAAAGAAAGACTTGATGGTAAACACTAAGGTGAGTGTAAAGTCAACCTTTTCTACGTCATCCTGTGCCATGTCTCCCGTAAATGACTTGTCTGTGAGCCCATGGAAACGTCACTTTTATCTCCTGCTGGATCGACATTGTTCAAGGATGGATAAAGGCTAGCTTTAGCTTCAAGTTAACCAGCACCCGGCTAGAGTCCACCACCCCAAAAACAGTTTGCAGGTCAACAAATATGTGCCTTTTGAAGTGTTAAGGTCCGAGGAGTGTTGAAAAGGAGTCTCTTGGAGAAGTGCCTGAGCAGTTAGCAAGTGACGTCATCACCGTCATAGTTTACTGAAACAGAGATGCTGACTGTGCATTATGATAAACGCTCTGATTTTTAATCCTTAGACTAATCAGATTTAATTCATTATTATCTTATAGCAAGGGTGTCAAAAGAGTAGCCCGGAGGCCATTTGCGGCCCGAAAATAATGTTTTAAAGGCCCACGGCACATTCGAAAAATACTGTTAAAATAAACAAAAACATAACAAAAGTGGAATAAAAAAAGCTTACAGGCGAAATGTCATGTTGAAAAAGTTGCAATGTTGACTAGTAAAACAAAGCTGTTTTTTTTCTTTAAAACGGTCATTGTTCAAAATTATAATGACTCAAAATCACTGTTTTATGAATTATTGGCCAATTCAAGGCTTCAATTACTTCACATCAAATATTCCGCTTTGAAAAAATAGTTTATGTGGAAGATTTTGCATATTTTGTGTTTGCCATAAAAAATAAAAAAATACAAAAAATAGTTTTCTATTACATAAAGGACAGAAAACAAACTAAAGAAAAAAACAACATATAAAAACAAAAAAAATTCAAATTGAGGGATGGATGTGAAGTTGATGTACAAACAGGAGAATGAAATAAATAACGTATATACATATATATATATATATATATATATATATATATATGTATATATATATATATACAGTGGGGCAAAAAAGTATTTGGTCAGCCACTGATTGTGCAAGTTCTCCCACTTAAAATGATGACTGAGGTCTGTAATTTTCATCATAAGAGACTGAATGTGAAAAAAAAATCCAGGAATTCACATTGTAGGAATTTTTAAGAATTTATTTGTAAATTATGGTGGAAAATAAGTATTTGGTCAACTATTCAAAGCTCTCGCTGATGGAAGGAAGTTTTTTGGCTCAAAATCTCACGATACATGGCCCCATTCATTCTTTCCTTAACACGGATCAATCGTCCTGTCCCCTTAGCAGAAAAACAGCCCCAAAGCATGATGTTCCACCCCCATGCTTCACAGTAGGTTTGGTGTTCTTGGGATGCAACTCAGTATTCTTCTTCCTCCAAACATGACGAGTCGAATTGATACCAAAAAGTTCTATTTTGGTTTCATCTGACCACATGACATTCTCCCAATCCTCTGCTGTATCATCCATGTATCCATTTTGGTATAAACTCAACTCCTCGTGTTTGGAGGAAGAAGAATACTGAGTTGCATCCCAAGAACACCATACCTACTGTGAAGCATGGGGGTGGAAACATCATGCTTTGGGGCTGTTTTTCTGCTAAGGGGACAGGACGATTGATCCGTGTTAAGGAAAGAATGAATGGGGCCATTTTCTACCGCTTATTCCCTTTCGGGGTAGCGGGGGGCGCTGGCGCCTATCTCAGCTACAATCGGTAGAAAATGGATGGATGGATGGATGAATGGGGCCATGTATCGTGAGATTTGGAGCCAAAACCTCCTTCCATCAGTGAGAGCTTTGAATGGTTGACCAAATACTTATTTTCCACCATCATTTACAAATAAATTCTTTAAAATTCCTACACATTCTGTCTCTCACAGTTGAAGTGTACCTATGATGAAAATTACAGACCTCTGTCATCATTTGAAGTGGGAGAACTTGCACAATCAGTGGCTGACTAAATACTTTTTTACCCCACTGTATGTCCTGGCACACCATTATCATCATTTCAAGACCCAAGCAAAACACTTTTTACACTTTTATACTGAAATAAATACAGCTACATCTTATTAAATACAAATATAGAAACGACTACCGGCAGCGGTAAAGTTAAGATCCAAGAAGGAAAGAAGAAGGTGAATGAATGTTTATAAATGACTACATTTACATATCAATCAATCAATCAATGTTTACTTATATAGCCCTAAATCACTAGTGTCTCAAAGGGCTGCACAATAATGTGTTTTATTTTGTATTCTCTCTTTAATGAAATAAGTAACGTTTATGACGACCGCTTTCCAAAACACAATATAGAATGTGAGATATAACAGGATAATGCATACATTTATCTGGTTTTCTAAACGCTTACAAAAAAGTGGGACCCCAAAAATTTACTGTGGAACCCCATTTTTATGACTTGATGGGGGACAACATTTTGAAAAAATTTCTAGCGCTGCTTACTACAATCTTACTACATTTGGACATCAAATGTAATGCTTATTAATGCCATATAAGGCCTTAAATTTAGCTAAATCCATTTAATGACTTAATTCTTTTAAACCCTGTCCCAGTGGTGCTGGATTAATCGGCAAGTGCTGGAGCGCATCCAAGGCACCGTAACACCGCATTTCCTTGAATTGCCGCCGGGGCGCTAATTAATTTAAAACCTCTTCTCACTCCGGCGTTTACCAAAGGCATGCGGTAAATTTAGGCCTGCGCTTATAAATTTGAGTGTGATGTAAGGATACCATCATGAAAAGCACATTTAATAAAAAACACTTTACTATGGTCTTACCTTTACTTATAAATGAAGTCCATGCGCAGCTCCTTCTGATCAAAAGCATCGATAACTTGTTTATAGAAGTCTTCCTTATCTTTCTTCAGTTTTAAAAGTCTCTCTGTCTCGATGGAGATCTTCCTTTATTACCTCCTGATTCGCTTGAAAGTCCAGTTTAGAAAACTGTTTTATTCTAGATATGTAATCCTCCATGTTAAAAGTGCAAGCGAGAGGAAAAAATAAAGGATGGCTGCTCACTCTTGCTGCTTGTCACTTCTTCTGCAGCTGAGTAGTCGCAAGAAGGATCACTAGCGCCCTCTACCACCAGGAGGCGGGAGTCATTTAATGACTCATATTTGACACACGCAGCTACGGTATATTAATAAAACATAGCTGCTTACTGTTTTTTTTAGCATATTCAATAGCTTGGACCTTAAATTTTTTTAGACCAGTTGATCTGCCGTTTCTTTTCTTTTTCTCCTATGTCCCACTCTCCCTTGCGGAGGGGGTCCGGTCCGATCCGGTGGCCATGTACTGTTGCCTGTGTATCGGCTGGGGACATCTCTGCGCCGCTGATCCGCCTCCGCTTGGGATGGTTTCCTGCTGGCTCCACTGTGAACGGGACTCTCGCTGCTGTGTTGGATCCGCTTTGGACTGGACTCTCGTGACTGTGTTGGATCCATTATGGATTGAACTTTCACAGTATCATGTTAGACCCGCTCGACATCCATTGCTTTCCTCCTCTCCAAGGTTCTCATAGTCATCATTGTCACCGACGTCCCACTGGGTGTGAGTTTTCCTTGCCCTTATGTGGGCCTACCGAGGATGTCGTAGTGGTTTGTGCAGCCCTTTGAGACACTAGTGATTTAGGGCTATATAGGTTAACATTGATTGATTGATTGATTGATTAAATCCTACTGAATAGCTCTTAATCTTCTTCCCTTTATGCGATTTTAAATGATTGAAATCAGCGTCCTCCATTTTGAAAATGATGACAGGGGAAGTGTTACTCGTGACGTGACGAGTTTGACCCGGTGGAAATTCTAGGTATATGCTAATTATTTTGCGAAACGAGTTTGAGCCGGTGGAAATTTCTAGACATACGCTAATAAAAATAATATTTTGCGAAACGGGTTTGACCCGGCGTTAATCCTGAGCCGGCGGTAATACTAAGCATGCGCTAATTATTTTGCGAAACGAGTTTGACCCGGAAGTAATTCTAGGCAGGCGCATACTATATACCCGGCGGCAATTCAAGGAAATACAGTAGCACCGCTGGACCAGTGGGATTTGGTCGGCACTAAAAAAAGAGCCAGATTCGGTACCCAACCCTCAGTGTAACCCACCTTAATGAAAGCATAGCCAGCTCCGTTGTCTGTGATGGTTAAGCCGAGCGCGTCCTCCCCTTTGAACACTTCAATTTCTTTCCGCTGTCCTTTAATGTGTGCAAAGATAAAGTCCTCTAAGCCAATCTGGCCTCCAAGTAGTTTGTCCATGTCCACCTTGTGCGTGTTCAATGTGCAAAACATCACCTGTGGAGGAGGGGAAAGCAAAGTTCATTCTCCCGCCAGCACCCAAATCCATCCAATCGGCTACTCACCTCAGCTGGCGGGATTCCGAAAGCTTCTCCGATCTTGGAGTAGAGCTCCCGTACGTTGCTGAAGCCCTCGATGCGTCCGGTGGGGCTGCCGTGAGCCAGCTGCGTGTGGAAGATGAGACGTGGTCGCATGCCGCTGGGGGGCGGAGGCAGCCCCTCTGAGGCGGCGCCTTCTCCCAGACCGACCACGCCCGCTCCGTCCGCCAAGCCCCCCATCCCTGGAATGTTGAGACCGGCGCGGATGGGCTCCGCTTCTTCATTCTCCACCAAGGGGGACGCCTTCTTCCTTCTACCCAAACCCAGAGGCATAGTAGTCTCACAGGAGGTGAGAGAGAAGAGGCGAGGGTGTTGTCCAGAAGGTCTTCGGGGCAGGAGCAGCGACAGGTGTGCTATCGGGTGTCGCGGTGAGAGCGAGGTCCTTCAGACGAGCTCGAGAGCCATCTTACACGGCCAGGTTGTGGAGCTACAAAAGCACACATCAGAGAAGAAGTAGAGAAGTCCAGTAGGGTGCCTTGGGGGGGGGGCGTCAGCTACAACAACACAAAGAGATAGACGGGAAGATGTTCACAACAGTGCATCAAACACAACACAGGCAAGGACGGCATTGCTGTGACAGGTGAGCACCCACAAATTTGGTAACAGTCGAAGAGAAAGTCAAACACAAATACAAATAGACGGAATAGAAATTGAAAGAGTAAATGAAACCACATTTCTAAGTATATTGATTGATGGTAAATTGAACTGGAAATCCCCCCCGCGACCCTAAGGGGAATAAGCGGTAGAAAATGGATGGATGGATGAACTGGAAATCTCATGTAAAAAATATACACGACATAAAGCAGTCAGGAACACGACAATTATGAAAAAAGCAAAACATGTTTTGGACCAGGGGTCACCAACGCCCACTGGCCTATTCTAAAAATAGCTCAAATAGCAGCACTTACCAGTGAGCTGCCTCTATTTTTTAAATTGTATTTATTTACTAGCAAGCTGGTCTCGCTTTGCTCGACGTTTTTAATTCTAAGAGAGACAAAACTCAAAAAGAATATGAAAATCCAAGAAAATATTTGAAAGACTTGGTCTTCACTTGTTTAAATAAATTCATTTATTTGTTTTACTTTGCTTCTTATAACTTTCAGAAAGACAATTTTAGAGAAAAAATACAACCTTAAAAATGATTTTAGGATTTTTAAACACATATACCTTTTTACCTTTTAAATTCCTTCCTCTTCTTTCCTGATAATTTAAATCAATGTTAAAGTAAATGTATTTTTTTTATCGTAAAGAATAATACATTTTAATTTAATTCTTCATTTTAGCTTCTGCTTTTTCGACGAAAAATATTTGTGAAATATTTCTTCAAACTTATTATGATTAAAATTCCCAAAAATTATTCTGGCAAATTTAGAAAAACCTTTAGAATCAAATTGAAATCTTATTTTAAAGGCTTTTGAATTTCTTTTAAAAAAAATTTACTGGAAAATCTAGAAGAAATAATGATTTGTCTTTGTTAGAAATATAGCTTGGTCCAATTTGTTATATATTCTAACAAAATGCATATTGGATTTTAACCTATTTAAAACATGTCGTCAAAATTCTAAAATTAATCTTAATCAGGAAAAATTACTAATGATGTTCCATAAATTATTTTTCTTATTTTTTCAAAAGATTCAAATTAGCTAGGTTTTCTCTTCTTTTTATCGGTCGAAATTTGAATTTTAAAGAGTCGAAATTGAAGATAAACTATGTTTCAAAATTTAATTTTCTTTTTTTTTTTCCTGTTTTCTCCTCTTTTAAACCTTTCAATTAAGTGTTTTTACATCATTTATTCTCTACAAAAAACCTTCCGTAAAAGGAAAAAAATGTACGACGGAATGACAAACATAAATACCCATTTTTTAAATTATATTTATTTATTAAAGGTAAATTGAGCCAATTGGCTATTTCTGGCAATTTATTTAAGTGTGTATCAAACTGGTAGCCCTTCGCATAAATCAGTACTCAAGAAGTAGCTCATGGTTTTAAAAAGGTTGGTGACCCCTGATCTAGACCGAAAATGACTTTATATCCTTTACTGCTCACTAGTGTTACATATCTGAGTAATTGTGAAGAAATAGGGGGAAATAAGTACATTAGTACACTTCATTCATTAAAAGATCAGTTATAATAACACATAATGTTGGATATAGAACACATTCTAAACCTTTATTTATTGAATCAAAAACACGGAAATTCCACTACATAGTGAATTTACAAACAACTAAAATTATACACAAAGCAAACTATAATAATTCTTCTCAACAAAAGAGGAGAAATATAATCTTAGAGATAAAAATGTAATTTAAATTATTTGTACGCACGTACAACACTTAAGACCTTCAGTATATCAGTATGTGTAATTAAATGATGGAATGGATTAAGTGAAGCAATCAAACAATGTACTAATGTGATCTACTTATAGAAACTCCTCACACTTAAGTGTTTACTAAGTACAAAGAAGAACCATGATAAACATTCTCAATTTATTTCATCCATCCATTCATTCATTTTCTACACAATCCTATTCATCTCACCATATGAAATATAACTTATCTATTTTTAATATTATTACTTATGTAGTATATTGTCAATAAATTGAGAAAAGGAAGTGAACAAAAGTGTTAGCTACTGCTATGTAAAAGAAACGCGGTAGGATTAAATATGCTCTGCTTCTTCTTACTCCTTTTCCAACATGTTGAATAGAGAAACTAGAAATTGTGATGTGTCATGATGTACACATGCATGTATCATGTTGTATACATGCATCATGTTGTATACATGCATCACGTTGTATACATGCATGTATCATGTATGCATGCATGTATCATGTTGTATACATGCATCATGTTGTATGCATGTATCATGTATGCATGCATGTATCATGTATGCATGCATGTATCATGTTGTATACATGCATGTATCATGTATGCATGCATGTATCATGTTGTATAATGCATCATGTTGTATACATGCATGTGTCATGTATGCATGCATGTATCATGCTGTACGCATGCATGTGTCATGTTGCACGCATGCATGTGTCATGTCGCACGCATGCATGTGTCATGTCGCACGCATGCATGTATCATGCTGTACGCATGCATGTGTCATATTGTACGCATGCATGTGTCATGTCGTACGCATGCATGTGTCGTGTCGCACGCATGCATGTGTCGTGTCGCACGCATGCATGTGTCGTGTCGCACGCATGCATGTGTCGTGTCGCACGCATGCATGTGTCATGTCGCACGCATGCATGTGTCATGTCGCACGCATGCATGTGTCATGTCGCACGCATGCATGTGTCATGTCGCACGCATGCATGTGTCATGTTGCACGCATGCATGTGTCATGTTGCACGCATGCATGTGTCATGTTGCACGCGTGCATGTGTCATGTTGCACGCGTGCATGTGTCATGTTGCACGCGTGCATGTGTCATGTTGCACGCGTGCATGTGTCATGATGTACGCATGCATGTATCATGTTGTATGCATGCATGTGTCATGTTGCACGCACGCATGTGTCATGTTGCACACACGCATGTGTCATGTTGCACGCATGCATGTGTCATGTTGCACGCGTGCATGTGTCATGTTGCACGCGTGCATGTGTCATGTTGCACGCGTGCATGTGTCATGATGTACGCATGCATGTATCATGTTGTATGCATGCATGTGTCATGTTGCACGCACGCATGTGTCATGTTGCACACACGCATGTGTCATGTTGCACGCATGCATGTGTCATGTTGTACGCATGTATCATGTTGTATACATGCATGTATCATGTTGTATGCATGCATGTATCATGTTGTATGCATGCATCTGTCATATTGCATGTATCGTGTTGTATACATGCATGTATCATGTAGTGTACATGCATGTAACATTTTATATACATGCATGTATCATGCACGCATGCATGTATCATGATGTACACATGCATGTTTCATGTTGTATACATGCATGTATCATGTATGCATGTATCATGTTGTATACATGCATGTATCATGTATGCATGCATCATGTTGTATGCATGCATTTATCATGTTGTACGCATGCACGTATCATGTTGTACGCATGCATGTATCATGTATGCATGCATCATGTTGTACGCATGCATTTATCATGTTGTACGCATGCACGTATCATGTTGTACGCATGCATGTATCATGTTGTACGCATGCATGTATCATGTTGTACGCATGCATGTATCATGTAGTATACATGCATGTATCATGTTGTACGCATGAATGTATCATGATGTACACATGCATGTATCATGTTTTACACATGCATGTATCATGTATGCATGCATGTATCATGTTGTATAATGCATCATGTTGTATACATGCATGTGTCATGTATGCATGCATGTATCATGCTGTACGCATGCATGTGTCATATTGTACGCATGCATGTGTCATGTCGTACGCATGCATGTGTCGTGTCGCACGCATGCATGTGTCGTGTCGCACGCATGCATGTGTCGTGTCGCACGCATGCATGTGTCGTGTCGCACGCATGCATGTGTCGTGTCGCACGCATGCATGTGTCATGTCGCACGCATGCATGTGTCATGTCGCACGCATGCATGTGTCATGTCGCACGCATGCATGTGTCATGTCGCACGCATGCATGTGTCATGTTGCACGCATGCATGTGTCATGTTGCACGCATGCATGTGTCATGTTGCACGCGTGCATGTGTCATGTTGCACGCGTGCATGTGTCATGATGTACGCATGCATGTATCATGTTGTATGCATGCATGTGTCATGTTGCACGCACGCATGTGTCATGTTGCACACACGCATGTGTCATGTTGCACGCATGCATGTGTCATGTTGTACGCATGTATCATGTTGTATACATGCATGTATCATGTTGTATGCATGCATGTATCATGTTGTATGCATGCATCTGTCATATTGCATGTATCGTGTTGTATACATGCATGTATCATGTAGTGTACATGCATGTAACATTTTATATACATGCATGTATCATGCACGCATGCATGTATCATGATGTACACATGCATGTTTCATGTTGTATACATGCATGTATCATGTATGCATGTATCATGTTGTATACATGCATGTATCATGTATGCATGCATCATGTTGTATGCATGCATTTATCATGTTGTACGCATGCACGTATCATGTTGTACGCATGCATGTATCATGTTGTACGCATGCATGTATCATGTAGTATACATGCATGTATCATGTTGTACGCATGAATGTATCATGATGTACACATGCATGTATCATGTTGTACACATGCATGTATCATGTAGTATACATGCATGTATCATGTTGTACGCATGAATGTATCATGATGTACACATGCATGTATCATGTTGTACACATGCATGTATCATGTATACATGCATGTATCATGTATACATGCATGTATCATGTTGTATGGATGCATGTTCGAAATAAACTCAATTCAATTAAAACAAAGCTAATTAGCGGGTATTTATTTCAGCAAATGAAAAGTAATGAGCAGCAGTTGTTAGCAGCTGTGTCTCACACTGCTAGCAGGCTAGCTAACAGTAGCACATAACCCGTTATTACAACAAAACTGTGCGCTAGTAAGAGCCAACATTTATTCACAACTCGCACTCTTAAATAAGGAGACTGGTGGCTAATTAATGATGAAAAGAGCAAAGAAGAGAAGCTAATCTTACCCGAGCAGGAGTTTACAGCCAAGTGTCGTTAGCTAGCTAGCTAGCCCCGCTAGCCCACTGCGGCTAGCCTCGCAAACAAGTCCTGCTGTCAAGAAAATACTGGTTATAAACTACAAATGTTGTTTTAGGAGGAGTTTAAGGCCAAAAAAGCCGCGGCATGGTGAACATTTAAGTTAGTGTGCTGGTATGCCGCTGCTGGTAATGACTGCCGTTAGGTTAGGGGTGGAGTGGTGGTGCCTTCAGGTCCACGCGGAAATGTTACCTTTCCCACACTGTTTTAAAAGTGCACCTCAAAATATGAACTAAAATTATCTGGAAAATAATGTTGAATAACAACCATGGATGTTTAAATCTGTTAATTCACACATTCTGGATGGATCACAACCCTTAGGACGTCAATAATAGTGTTGGAGCATGAACAAGTGAACACACCATCGCATTTGACTGCCGTTAGTCTGTTTAGGGGTGTAGTGGTGATGCCTTCAGGTCCACGCGTAAATGTTAAATATCCCCACACTGCTTGAAAAGTGCGCCTCAAAATATTAACTAAAATCTCCTGGAAAATAATGTTTATTGACAACTATAGATGTTTAAATATGCTGATTCACACATTCTGGATGGATCACCACACTTTGGATGTTAATAATAGTTGCAGTATGAACATGTGAACCAAGGTATTTGACTGCTGTTACCCGTTTAGGGGCAAAGTGGTGATGCCTTCAGGTCCACGCGTAAATGTTAAACATTCCCACACTGCTTGAAGAGTGCGCCTCAAAATATTAACTAAAATCTACTGGAAAATAATCTTTGACAACCAGGGATGTTTAAATCTGCTGGTTCATACATTGTGGATGAATCACAACACTTAGGATGCAAATAATAGTTGCAGCATGAACAATTGAACGCAACAACGCATTTAAACCTTGCACATCGTCTCTGCAGCGCCTTGCCTCCCATGAAATATAGAAACATCTTCTGCCTTTTTGGTTTGACCCTTTAGAGCAGGGGTGTCAAGCATGCAGCCTACCATGAATTGATTAACGTGGACCCCGACTTAAACAAGTTGAAAAACTTATTGGGGTGTTTCCATTTAGTGGTCAATTGTACTGAATATGTACTGTACTGTGCAATCTACTAATAAAAGTTTCAATCAATCAACGTTTGCTAGGTATAAAATTGAGCTGCATTTTTTAAATGAAAGAAACTGCTGCTTTTAATGTGTCCACTGGATGTCGCAATAGCAATTCTGTTAGGCAAGCAAATTGGGGCGAGCAAGTAAACCAAGCGAGAGATAGTCAGCGACTCCTCCCACTCAACTGAAACATAAAACAAACCGGAGTAAAATAAACATTTAAACTCCTGCTTGAGACGTTGCACCTTGATATATGAAAAGTGTTGTGCACTTTTAAAGTCAACATTGTGTGATTCACTGCAACACGCAAGTTTTTATTTTTGGTTTGTTGAAATTGTTCACACCTTGCACAGATTTTATTTTGTTATCAATACCCAGTGAGGCCTAGAAGGCGGAGAGTGACTCTTGGATAGTTTCTACCTCAGCTTGTATGCTTTGTTGACTTAGCACAGGATTAAAATGTGCACATGACAAATGAGGTACGTATGTAAATGTGTGTATGTATGTGTACATGTATGGCTATCGGTATGTGTGTATATGGATGTGTGTGTGTGTATGTATTTATATATATATATATATTTGTGGGGGTACGCTCTGAGCCTGCTTGTCAGGCGGGCCTCAGGCTACTGCATCCAGGCTGCATGTCTGGAGCTCCTGGGTCCCACCGCCCATCCCTCCCAGGTGCCCCTCTTGGATGTGGCCTGCTGGGTCTCGTCCCCGCGTCTATTCTGGAAGCTTGGTGCTGCAAGTCGGACCAGCTGCTGACGTAGTGACCTTGTGTGTCAGCGTGTCTGTGATCGTCTTGTTATGCTCTTTTTTGTATACATTTACTTATTTAATATATTATTACAAACCCCGTTTCCATATGAGTTGGGAAATTATGTTAAATGTAAATATAAACAGAATACAATGATTTGCAAATCCTTTTCAACCCATATTCAGTTGAATATGCTACAAAGACAACATATTTGATGTTCAAACTCATAAACTTTTTTGTTTTTTGCAAATAATCATAAACTTAGAATTTCATGGCTGCAACACGTGCCAAAGTAGTTGGGAAAGGGCATGTTCACCACTGTGTTACATCACCTTTTCTTTTAACAACACTCAATAAACGTTTGGGAACTGAGGAAACTAATTGTTGAAGCTTTGAAAGTGGAATTCTTTCCCATTCTTGTTTTATGTAGAGCTTCAGTCCTTCAACAGTCCGGGGTCTCCGCTGTCGTATTTTACGCTTCATAATGTGCCACACATTTTCCATGGGAGACAGGTCTGGACTGCAGGCGGGCCAGGAAAGTACACACTCTTTTTTTTACTAAAGCCACGCTGTTGTAACACGTGCTGAATGTGGCTTGGCATTGCTGAAAAAAGCAGGGGCGTCCATGATAACGTTGCTTGGATGACAACATATGTTGCTCCAAAACCTGTATGTACCTTTCAGCATTAATGGTGCCTTCACAGATGTGTAAGTTACCCATGCCTTGGGCACTAATGCACCCCCATACCATCACACATGCTGACTTTTCCACTTTGCGCCCAATAACAATCCAGATGGTTATTTTTTTGGTTCCAAAGAACACCACGTCCACATTTTCCAAATATAATTTGAAATGTGGACTCGTCAGACCACAGAACACCTTTCCACTTTGCATCAGTCCATCTTCGATGAGCTCGGGCCCAGCGAAGCTAGCGGCGTTCCTGGGTGTTGTTAGATGGGTTTTGCTTTGCATGGTAGAGTTTTAACTTGCACTTACAGATGTAGCGACCAAGTGTGGTTACTGACAGTGGTTTTATGAAGTGTTCCTGAGCCCATGTGGTGATATCCTTTACACACTGATGTCGGTTTTTGATGCAGTACCCCCTGAGGAATCAAAGGTCCGTAATATCATCGCTTACGTGCAGTGATTTCTCCAGATTCTCTGAACCTTTTGATTTTACGGACCGTAGATGGTAAAATCCCTAAAATCCTTGCAATAGCTCGTTGAGAAATGTTGTTGTAAAACTGTTCGACAATTTGCTTACAAAGTGGTGACCCTCACCCTATCGTTGTTTGTGAATTACTTAGCATTTCATGGAAGCTGTTTTTATAGCCAATCATGGCACCCACCTGTTCCCAATTAGCCTGCACACCTGTGGAATGCTCCAAATAAGTGTTTGATTAGCATTTCTTAACTTTATCAGTATTTATTGCCACCTTTCCCAACTTTTGTCATGTGTTGCTGGCATCAAATTCTAAAGTTAATGATTATTTGCAAAAAAAAAAGCTTATCAGTTTGAACGTCAAATATGTTGTCTTTGTAGCATATTCAACTCACTATCAATCAATCAATGTTTACTTATATAGCCCTAAATCACTACTGTCTCAAAGGGCTGCACAAGCCACAACACAAACCACTACGACATCCTCTGTAGGCTCACATAAGGGCAAGGAAAACTCACATATGGGTTGAAAAGGATTTGCTAATCATTGTATTCTGTTTATATTTACATCTAACACAATTTCCCAACTCATATGGAAACAGGGTTTGTATATATGTGTATATGTGTGTGTGAGTATATATATATATATATGTATATAAATATATATATTTGTGGGGGTACGCTCTGAGCCTGCTTTTCAGGCGGGCCTAGGGCTTCTGCATCCAGGCTGTGTGTCTGGAGCTCCTGAGTCCCACCGCCCATCTTGGTTGGGGCCTGCTGGGTCTAGTCCCCGGGTCTATTGTGGTAGCTTGGTGGTGCAAGGTAGTCCAAGGTGCTGCAAGTCGGCCAGCTGCTGGGGTAGTGACTTTGTGTGTCAGCGTGTCTGTGATTGTCTTTTACTATATATATATATTTTAAAATACATATTTTTTTCCCCCCCCCTTCCTCGGGGGGGGGAATTCGACAGGGCGGTTGCTGGTTGTTCCATCTCCATTGTTGGGGACCCTGTGGGTGGGGTGGGTGGTTCCTGTGGCGGTCGACCTGGGTGGGGCGGCCTGGGGCGGGCCGCAACATGATCTCCGGGGCTGGGCACATGGTGGCCCGGTTGGACGGTCTTCCCATCCGGTTGCAGGGAGTCTCTGGGCCCCGTGGGCGGGGAGTCCCGCCTATCTGCCCGTGTTTGGTGTGGTTTCTCGCTGGCTTGGGGGCTGGCTGTCCCCCGTGCCTTGTTCTCCCTCCGCCAGGCGCATCTGTCTGCGGCCTGCTGCTGGCTCCTCTGGGCGGGACGGTGGGCCTCTGGGGTTCTGTCGCTGGCCAGACTGGTTGCGTGGTCCTGGCTCCCAGGGCGCCACACCTGCTGTTTGGGGGTTGGGCTCTGTGGGTGGCTGGGGCCGTACTCTGGCTCCCACAAACACTGGGAGTCAAATATATTGTACATACAAATACACCTATACTCACACACACAGTTATTCATACATACATACATACATACATACATACAACATTTTGGAATGGTATACGGTAAAATCAATAAAGTTTTTCTTTTGTACAAAAAAGATGGTGTTATGGAGGCACTGGTTTTAAAGGGTTAAAATTCCCAAAACACAAATAATAATTGATTTTTATATTTCTGACAAAAGTTCCTTTAAAGGACTGACTTGCTAAAAGTGATCAATATACAGGTGAAAGTCAAAAGTGCAACAGCATTTCAGCAGTTCAACTTCAAATGTGAAACTAATGTGTGATGTAAACATGTAAGCCTTTACATTATGTCAAGCTTATTATATTTGTTATCATTTTCCTTATCATGGCTTACAACTATTAAAAAAACACATATTTTTTTAGGTTTTCTATTTAAGTTGTTCATAAACTATAAGCCATAATCATCACAATTATATCAAAAGGCTAGAAATATCTATTTTTTTTGTCCTGTCCCGCTACTCAGACAAATCATATTGTTGATGTAGACGATCTATATCTGCTGCACACAATTTACTTTACAAAAAATACATTTGGGTTCCTTCTCTTGTTGCCTTATTTGTATTTATTTGACTTTATTAGATATATCTGAAAATATCTTGAGTTGCATGTTGTCATATATTAGTTTCACCTTGCACATCTGAATTGCTGGAATAAACTAAACCCTCGGACATTATTCTATTTAGGGACCGAATGTCCCTTTGGGGCAGAGGACCCTATTGTATTTCTAAGGTTTTATTATTATTATACCGGCGCCTCTTTGAGCTGAAATTTGACCCCCTTAAAATGTTCAAAACTCACCAAATTTAACACACACACCAGGACTGGCAAAAATTGCGATCTAATCAAAAAAACAAAACTCAAAATTGCGCTCTAGCGCCCCCTAGGAAAGAACAGACAAAACTGCTTGTAACTTCCACTAGGAATGTCGTAGACACGAAACAAAAACCTCTATGTAGGTCTGACTTAGACCTACATTTCATACACTGACCTTCAGTAAAAATCAACACGAAGTTGGAAAAAAACCCTTCAAAACAAAGGTTTTCTAAAAGATGTAATTTTTGCCTCTTTGAGCTGAAATTTGACCCCCTTAAAATGCTTCAAAACTCACCAAACTTGGCACACACATCCGGACTGGTGAAAATTGCGATCTAATAAAAAAAAAACCAAACCCCAAAACTCAAAATCGCGCGCTAGCGCCTCCTTGGAATAAAACACTGACAAAACTTTTCTTGGGAAAAAAACAGACAAAAATGCTTGTAACTTCTGGTATGAATTTCGTAGAGACATGAAACTAAAACCTCTATGTAGGTCTCACTTAGACCTACATTTCATTAATTGACATCCTTCAGCAAAAATCAACAGGAAGTTGGCAATTACCCCTTCAAAACAAGTTTTGTAAAAACGTGTCACCTCTTTTCAAACATTATCTCCTCTGAGCGCGTTTGTTGTGTCGGCTTCAAACTCGCACAGGAAAGAGATTGAACCCTTCTGATTAAAAGTTGCGCAAATAATTTTTCTAACTGCTCCGGTTTTGATTTTACGAGCCTTCAAAGAACCGCTGCACTGATGCTGCTTAGCTGCTGCCGTCTCAAGATGGCCGCTTAAAGGCAGGAAGCACCAGCGTGACCACACAATGCAGAGAAGGTAGGTAATGTGCGGGTAAAGATGTCTACTGGGTGAAAGAAGGAGGCCCCAGTTTGACTCCAGGATACAGAGAAGGTAGGTAATGTGCAGGAAAAGATATGTTGTCTGGGTGATGGCAGGAAGCACCAGCGTGTATGTGTGAAAGAAAGAAGCACCAGTGTGACCCCGGGATGCAGGGAAGGTAGGTAATGTGCAGGTAAAGATATGTTGAATGGGTAAAGGCAGGAAACACCAGCAAAAGTTGGTCCCGTCC